>NW_020214511.1:253404-324546 GCF_003070985.1 Temnothorax curvispinosus
TTTTCTCCTAGTATTTCTAGTATTTGCTAGTCAATTCATATCTGCTTCAAATAAATGAAGAAATCTGCTTTCAATTCCCAGTTTTATTAATCCACTCCCGACAGGCCATAAAACACCCTACCTCTAAACATCGTCAGGATGATTAAATTCTCTTCGAGCGCCTGCAGGCGTCATATAATTCAGCAATCAAGTAAACACTCAAACGCGAGATATCGTTAGATTTCAGTCTACTTCGCTTCTTGCAGGGAAGAGTAATACCTAAACCGACCAACACGACCCTATTTTTACTCAAACAAGTTTCAACTCTTTCGCGACGTATATATGCAAAATAAAAAGAAGAACAGTTATACTCATATATAATAAATGCTTTGTCATTACTAGACAAACATTTTTGTAAACCAATCGATTTTATAAAGTAGATATAGTAGATATATACCAGTAGATATATCATGATTGTAACAAGGAATATAGATAACAGTAAAAACGGTTGGCATTTGACAGCTATTACATTGTTATAAAGTCAAAGCAAAGTTTATTCCAAATAAATAATTATATATTTTTTCAAAAATATGACGCTTAAAAAGATTCAAGATTTAAAAATAAGCTCTCTATGTCATGCCATCTTACATATTACTGGATGTGATCTATTTTAAATACTTTATTAAGGTTTATCAAAGAACAAATTAGAACAAAACAAAGAATAAATTGTGTTAAAATAATAAATACTTATAAGTATAGCGTAATCCTTTCGAATTACAATAGAGAGAGTGTAATTTCGAGGATGTCTTTGGAAAATGCAATAAACATTAAGACAGTTTTAATGCTTAAAATATAGCAAGGGAATGTGGAATTTATTGAACCTGATAGGATCTGAGCCGTGATCGTATCACATTCACTTCGAGCTTGATCGTTAAGCAACATATAACGCGACGACGAAGTGCATCTTCGTGCACTCAACGGCGCGATTCGTGACTGGCGTTCACGGCGCGGCGTCGTGGATCATCCTTAATGACGATGATTCACGCTGCGAGTGCGCGAGAGATAGAATACACGAGACGCGGCAACGACGATTGCCATTCACCGGTCGACAGCCTCACGTGTGACTTATCGATCAGTCTGCACGGCGATCCTATCGGCGAACCTAGCCTTCGGCCTCGCTGTGTATGCGAAATACATTTAATTAACCCAATATACCTTTAACAAATACATGCGTATATATTGCGTATGTATATGTATATACATATTATATGCCGGGATACATGTCGATTGCGTAACGAGGTATCATTGCGCGTTCATATATATCGCGTGTCAAAAGTATCAACAGATATCGAAATACGATCGCATATTCCAGTAACGTAATCGAAGATATCCCACGTGAGAAAGCTATATTTTTTTTCAATTGTGCGCTCAACGTTATGAGACAGATTCGACTTTGTATTATACTGTAGTAAACGAAAGATTGAGAAGTCCTTTCTCATAACGATTAAGACAATGGTTGTGCCATGTGTCTCATGAATTCTTTCCACGAACAACTTCCGTTAAAAAACGTCAGTGTCACGGAAAATTCTTAAATACGGCCGCGAAATACGCGTGACCGCATAGAGACGGATCCGTTGCGCCTCGTGGGCCGTAAAATAGGTGGTGCAAATTACCCGACGAGGTATTAAATTAATTAACTGCGTTCCAATTAATACCGTAAGGCAGGTCGGAAACATCATACGCCGTGCAAACCAATCACCTCCATCCGGCTTTCATCATTAAATTCCATTCGTACCGACTCTAATATCTGTTATTACATGGCAAATCTAATATGCTGGATTGAGAATATGAGGTGTTTGGATAGTCTTACATTTGTTATAGACAATGCGCGTCGCACAATAATATTGTATCGCGTGAAATTTTATGTGCGCGGTAGCCGGTAATTAATGCCTTGCCGATACGTGTTAGATCTATAAAATACACATTTATCATCAATATTTAGTAATTTTAACTTAATGTTTTTGTGAATATACTATAAATAATAAAATTAGAATTCGTGAGATCTCTCTTTATTCAAAATTATTAATAAATGTGGATGAGTTCTTAATATGTATTTTTTAAAAATCAACAGTTGTGAATTTAATGTACTGAGCATCTCAAAACGAATATGTCAAAAAAGTCTCATGTCTCATTATTGCCATAAAACTTCCGTTATAATATACTATAGATAATAGGAAATTTTAAGTCTAACATCCATTCGATCCTCGGACCATTAACTCCTCCACCTTATACAATCTATGCGTTTCTTACATAAATTTCAAAGTCTAGTACTTAAAAGCTGTGCGATCCTCGACCAGCAATCGCGCAAGTTATCGTCACAGTAGAATGCGAAACTGTCGTTGACACGATCGAGAATTACATCCGATGCGTTTCCTCGCGGGAATAGACATTGAATATTCGTATGTCGTGTAGAGAGATTGTGCGCGTTGCTTGAAAGGGTAAATAAATCCGTAATGGATATCGTGGGAAACGTAAACTCGCAAATATGTTCGTGTAGGCGCGGACTTGCCGACGCGTTCGCGCCGGATTACCGATGCACGAATGCATGCATGCATGAGCGAGTGCCGGAACATGTGCTCCGAGAGGGAGACACGCGGTAACGTCTCTCTATACTCATTCGTAAAACACAGTATTCGCACTGTCATTCATGAACTCCGGAGGAAGGATGACTTGTAGTTCTCGTGGATCAGGTGCTCGAATCTTTGATTCTTCTGTTCTTAAACAGAAAGCTCTTTGAATATTTTTTTCTGTTGCACTGTGTATACTTAGAAAAATTGTACACTTATAATCTTTAAAATCAAAATTAAAATAAATGATCCGTAAACTACATAATATTATTGATAATTAACAAATTTCTATATACATACAAATGATAACAAGGGTTTTTTTAAATGAAATTCGGTATACTCGTGCTAAGTTAAAAAACGTATTAAAGTTAAATCATACTTTCTCTGAACATTACGTATCAGCAATATAAATTTATGTTTATATGACAGTAGATTCTTTTTTTGTAGATGCGCTATTTTTAATTTGTTATTCATTATGTTATACAATAAATTTGCAAACATTAGATTCTTTTAGATAAATTTTTACAAAATTAAATTAAATATGAGAGATTAATAATTATAAACCGAGAATCACACTATGTATTATATTATTATGGAATGTACAGACTGTAAATTAATAAACAGATCCTTTCTGATTTTTGTGTCGTATATTATCGCATCCCTCTGTTGAAATTCAAGGTAAGCGTAAATTATAATGAAACTAAACGCATAGCACAAATAATGTAATTAGTTAATGACGATAAATTCATGCAGTATTATAGAAAATAACACCGTGGGATTGCGACTCTAAAGCTTTCTGTTTAGCAATCCGCTAATATTAAATGTAATATTTAAATAATTAACAATTCCTGGCAAAGCAATCAATGGTACACCGATAATTAGTATACAAATCACGATAAATACTCGTTTCCGGACGCGCACTCGATTATGGAAATTATGCTCTAATTATAGTGTGCAATGTACCTATGTTCAAAACAATACATTATTTAACAGCAAGCTGTAACCAGCAAATTGATACGTATATATCAATGCAATTGTGTTTTGCATAGAAGAAGATAAAACGAGAATAACAAGTGAGAAACAGAGGAGGGAAATGAAAAGCTATCAAAATCGCACAGGAATCTTGTCATTTGTTCGAGTTGTGCCAGTCATTGGAATCGTAATTAAAACTGGAAACTTCATGGTCTTTCCGAGTGCAATCGTACAATTAATTCTTCCCCGGTTTCAATGGCGCGCTCGGTTAGATTTTATTTAATTATATCTGTCTCCCATCTCCTCTCCCGTGTATTCGTCGCAACGAATTTCTACCCTTTCGTAGGGTCGCGTGGAGATCGACGTTTTCTCTCTTCCCCTCTCCCGCCCTCTCACTTCTCTCCTTCGCGAATAAAACCGTGAAATTAAGAACGCAGGTTTTCATTAAGAGCCCTGCAGGAGAGGTGATTAAAGGATTGCTTTTGTTTTTTGCGGTTTCATTTTTATTCATGCTTCGCGAACGCGCGTGCCCTCTGTACTTGGCCACGGCCGCGACGCGGCGCGGCGGCCGTTAAACGCTCGTTACCGCTTACGTCCGAATATTTTATGTACCGAGTATCATCGGGTTATTCGCTTCACCGATCTCACGACTTTTTGATCACGTCGTAAAGATCGATACGTTCCGCATTTCGACATCATATTTACGTCATTTACAGCTCGTAATTCTAGTTATGGAATGTATCACGCTATACGTAAGCCACGTTCACACCACGCCATTATCGTAAAATTGAGTTACTTTATGACCGCATTATTGTAACGGCAGCAAAAAAATTATGAGATAAAAATAATAGCTAAAACGATAAAATATTATCGAATAATTTCGCTAACGATTTGTTTTGCAAACTTATTAACTTTTATTAACGTTTCATGGTAATAAATTACTCTGAAATTCACTAAATCGATACAAATGTAGCATTACTAAGTGTAAGTGCGCAATGGACAAAAACATGAAATTTTTTATCCGTTCACGTAACGACAAATTGATTTTGTTCATTTATCCGCAGCGCGGCGGACAGCGGGACAACCAAACGAGACCAATTTGATTGTAAAAATCAAATCGCGAATGCAGCGGCGAGACAGTTTTTTATTTTAGCGGTGTGGGCTTGGATGATGTGGTAAATTGCCCGTAATATTTTCGTCGGCATTCAATCTCACCCATTATCGAAGTTTACATCGATGTTTTGCAACGCACAAATTATAAAATGCTCCAAGAATCGATCAATCGCAAGGAACTGATATATTTAATTGAAGTTAGAAATACATTTTATGCGAAATATATTAAAAATAAAAACTTATAGTTCCTGTATTATTTCTAAAATTATATTACTCCAAATGTTATTTGTGAGAATAATATATTCATATGATAGTTTATCCACTTGTGGTGGCCGCGTGTGCCCCTACCAAGATGGCAATCCGCCACCACACTAATTTCTCGTAAGCGCCTGGCCGCGCCGACTAAAATATATAAACAAATTCGGTAACAAGACTCATTGCCCTCTCCGACGCTACCATGTCGGATGGGGCACATACTCGTGAAGTTCACTATCAGTGTTGCGATTTCACATGTGTTACGTTGTTTTGTCCACTAAGCTTTACGTAAAGTTATAATAAATATATATTCTTTAGCACATTATAAATATATCACAAAATAGGATTGATTTTATACTGATAAAAAGTCTTTACAAAAGAGAAAAAATGCGCCAAGTACATAATAAACGAAAGTATATATGTGGATTTTGGAAAAAGATGTTTTAAAAAAGAATTTTGTTTAAAAATAGACATAAGATCAAGCCAATTAACCAAGTACATAATTATGTATTATCAATGTTACAATTTTTAATACTATTACCCACATTACCCACTAGTACTACACATTAAGTAAGAAGTATTTTGCTCTTTCATCTACCAGCTCTCTGCATGTACATATTGTACATATTAATATTATTACAATATTAATATTATATGTACATAGAGAACCAACGAATTGACATAGCAAAGTGTAAATGAAAAAGCTAAATACTTTTTACTTAATGTGTGGATAGTAATATACCTACTAAAAATTGTAACATTCAGATTATAATTATGTACTTGATGGTTGCATGATCTCACGTCTATAATTTTTTAACAAAGTTAATTTTTAAAACGTCTACTTTTTCCAAAATCCACATATACGTATACTTTGGTTTATTATATATGTTATGGTCAAAGCCTGAAACGCGAGCATTTCTAACATTGACTGGTCAATTCTGCGGAATGACTGGTCAATCCTAAAAAGGAATAACCAAGCGTCTCGATTAAAGCAGTTAGGTATCAGGCTGGGAGTTTGATTAGTTTTATTATGCGGGGGGAGAGGATCCGCCTGCGGCAAAGCCCCTTCCCCCGCCTAATTGTGTACTGTTTATAGTTTATACACACATATCAACAAATTACTACAAAAATTTGACCAAGACGCTTGGCCATTCGGCAGAATTGGTTAGTCAATCCTAGGATTGACCGCGTTTTGGGCTTTAACCATAATATATACATACTTGGCGTATTTTTTTTTCTTTTGTAAAAACTTTTTGTTAGAATATCAATCACACGAGAATGCTTTAATTAATAAATCTCACCTGTCACGATCGCATTTACACGCAATACACGGCATTAGATACGTTTCCACGGTACTTATTTCCACTCCGGTGATTCTCACGACAACGATGCGGCGATTTCCGTAAACAATTGGACGATCAACCGGTTCGCTTCCACAGTGCCCGGCGCGTGTGATACTGGACTTATCCTTACAGGATCTACGACGCGAGTGTGGAACGGAGAAATGCTCGACGTTCCCATGGGATATCGGAACGATACGGAACAAGACCGGCGAAACGTATCGTAGGTGTGTAAAGTGTCGATCGTGCGTGGCATCGGGTGTAGGTGCTCGGACGCGCAAGGGCGAGGCGCGAGCATTCTTGCGCCCACGTATGTACATACAGCCCGCCACGATGTGAGAGCCGCAGGATAGATAGTTATGGATTACCGATGCGCCGGAAATAATTTATATAGCGATTGTAACATGGCGCTTTCAAAATGTTAAATATGACTAACTAAAAAATATTAAGATAGTAAAAAGTCAATTTTATCTTCATTCTAAATGTCATGTAATTTATCACATACGTCGCAGTTATTAATAATTATATTTGAATTATGATGGTTGATATATTTTTGTATGTAAATTCTAGAATTTTAAATTTTGAAATCTGTAAATAATATGTTAGATTTCAATGTGTGTAGACGAGTTTATACTTTACAACATTCTAATTCTAATGCCACATGAGCATCCAATTACATATACAAACATTTGAAGACATCTCTACATTTATATTTATCACATAAAAAAAATTTTTTTGTAAAAAATTTAATATCCTAATTTTTTCAATGTAAATTATCAAAAATCGGCATCTGATCTTAATATCTGCTTATTTTTAAACTTTTGTTTTTAACACGTTCTCTATACACTATTATAATTAATATAGATAATAAATGTTACTAATTTTTAATTTTTAATCATAATAATTACATCTTTTATAATATTTTTTTGTGTAGTAAATAATAAGATCAGTTCACAGATAAAATTATACTCGTACTTTCATCGATCCCCATCATTACTATTGTTCGTATAGATGTCTATAGCTAACGCTTCCGTATATATTGAATATCACGTTCGCCGGGACTATACCGGAGTCCATTTCCGGTTTATAGTCGTCTAGAGAACTCGAAGAGCAGTAATAAAGTTACGCACAGTCGGTGCACAGTCGCAGTCGTCCGCCTCGCATTGACAAATCGCGTAGTTCGCCATTTTTGTCCGAGCCATATCCGTATCCGACTACTAACAATAAGTCGTTTATTTACGAGCGTTAGTAATAGTCTCAGCCGTGAAACGGGACCGTGTCACGGTATTTAATTCTACGACGATCGTCGACGAACGTCCGTTCGATTGTCCACCGACGGCGACTTGCGTCGTTCGCGCGCATAGCAAACGTTACCGTTTCTTATCGATAAAAATAAACGGTATGGCTATAGCAGAAAGATCAAGCTGAATCTCTCTTTTTATATATATATATCCCAAAATGACATATATATACATATATCATATAGTATAATTATATATATATCACAATATACATTATTTCCTATTTTTGTACGGAATCATATGTTATTCATATGGATGAATATATAAACTGAAGTATAATAAAATTAATTGTTATCACGTTGTGCAATTAAACGTTTAATTAACGGGACGCGTAAATAACGGGAATTCTCGTGTTTTTAACGAGCATGCGTTCTTGAATACGGATTAGGCAGCGTCGAATTAATAACGGATAAATGAAGAGATAATATGTATTAAATATCGTGCTATACTCAAGCCAACGAACATAATACAGGCATTATGCTTCGCTAGTAATTAATTAAGTAACATCTTGTAAATAATAATTGCAGATCGCACCAAGCTTCCGTGCGAGTCAGAAAATGTCTGTTACAATCTATATTGCAGAATAGAAACCATGTATCATTAAATAAATAATAAGGGAAGTGTATCAATAATATATGTGCACTATAGTCGATATCAAAAAACAATGAAACCTACAACTTACATAATTATATATCAATCTTTTGTCAAAAGCAAAAAAAAACAAATTTCGTTATACATATTTATTTATATGAATAAATTATTATAATTTTTATAAATTATAAAAGCGCGCAATGTTTTCGTTTCTGCATTTCGAATGTTTCCGCATCGTCAATTAATTTTATTAATACCTACATTTTATAAAATAACAGCAAAAGCCAAATAGCGATTAAATGAAATCATAATCTAATAATATGTAAATCAATATACAAAAAATCCAAATTGATATTAAACGTGATATAGCTTTTTATCGTTAACTGTCATTTGGGTATGATTAGAAAGTGAAGCGAGATTAATGGAAATACATGAAAATAGCTTCTGTTCAGTCCCTTATAGCTTGCCGTGAAAGTAATAGAAGACTCGCGTCGTCGATTCCGCTGAGAAATTCAGTGTTCATTAGTAAATTAAATGTTTAACACGATCGACGACAACGAACCCTGAGCCGAGCGTTTGCGAGCTCGCAAGACGAGTGTGGTACGCCGGAATCCGAATACCTGTGGTATCCACTGCGTCTATAGGTTGTGCAACAAGGCGTACATATGCGTAGGTGTGTATATATACATGTATGCATATAGGGGTAAAACATACGTGTACGCGTGTACGAACACGTATATGGACCTATGCGGTTATGTACGTACGTGTTAATATGGCCGCATCCATTGGGAAATCCCAATGGATCCCAAAACACCACGTCGAGTAATTAATTATCGTTGCAGCGATGATCAGCCGCTAATCAGAATAACGATAATAATCGATTCGTTCGCTCGCGAAATCGGACTTACCTGAAACATATGAAAAAAAATGAGCAAATTAGCATAATTGACACAAAATATTACATATGTATTGATAATTATAGCGTAATATTAGCACAACAGAGAATACATTCTATACTGGATACAATTACAGTATCATAATTGCTTTCTCCATATCATGTTTTTGCACACTGAGTGAGTGAGTGAATGAATGAGTGAATAAAAGAATTTTTATAAATAAGTATACTGCTCTCCGGGAACATGTTTTTATATCCTATTATACATATCATCTGGGAAAAATGGAATCTTTATTTTTCAGTAAAAAGGACGCTGCAACCAGCATTGGCTATTGTACGGGATAACTTACAGAGTGTGCCGCGCGATAATTAACGAGCCATTCGTACGATATGTTTTTCGCTCGAGCTCTACGTCGGTATAATTGGTTGCGCGCGAAATAATTCTTATTGGACGACAGTGTAATCGGGGTAACACAGTCCATTAGCGTAATGGCAACGATATTACTACAATGATACGGAGACGATTCGGATGTGTAACTCGCCCGTAATGAGAGTTACAAGTGATTAAAAACGCACGGAGAATGATAATTAGCATGGCATGCATTTACGTTCGGTAAGCGTAATACCGAGCTAATTGGATTTATGACATACTACCAAGTTTACGCGTATTGAGCTACGTGGATGATTGGCCTGTTCATGCAATTTGAAAAATCGCACAAGACAATTAGCAGTAAAGCTCCAAATCTCTAGATATCTGCGAAAATATATTTGAGAATTCTACAAGAAAACCATGTCTGGAATATACTCGCGTAACGAAAAATATAAAAACAAATATTTATAAATTATTAAAATTTTATTTCATTTTATCCTCTTTATATTTCTCAGGTTTACCCGGTGCCAAGATCCATTCGCAAGACAGAGCTCCGCGAGCAATAAGTAGCTCTGTCGCTGTAGACAATTGTTCAATATAGAGGACAGTTTGAAAAATCAAATGTGAAATCGTTATTCGAGGCTTGTGACCTTTTCTTCGACGATTCGGAATTAGGTTAAATCAATAGCAATAAATGCACGCGGGTCATCATATTTTCGTCCATTTATTCGCAGCTCTGCCACATAACGTTCATTCGACTAGTTAAATATTTAATCCGTTCCAGTTCCCAAATCGATTTTAGCACTAAAAGTTCTCACCTGCTAACCTAGCGAAAATTTACGAAATCGCTACTACTTTTGAAACTCGACATATGTAACTTTATGCTTACTCTGTAAGTTTTTTAATAGATTCCATAACAATTAGAATAAATGAGTACTCGAAAACCAATCACTAAAGATATTCAAAAGAAAAATTTTAATTTTCTTATAAACGTAATTTTTACATCTAATTTGAAACTAAATAGCCAGTCAAACCTCTCATGTTTGCAGTCAAGTCGTAACAAATTATCGTTCATAAAAAATCAATTCGATTTGAAGTTCGATGTTCTACAATTCCACCAAGCAATTCTTTATCTCAAAAAATACGGCACGAAATTGCACAAAGAATTGCATTCGTGACTCGGCCTCCGATAATAATTGACCTAAAATTCCCGTTGTTCAGCGATACGGCAACTAGTTCTATATTCAGACTGTAGTTTTGGTGGAATCTTTATGACATGTCTCTAATTTAATGATTGACAATTGAATCTCATATCCACTATCGAATCATGCTAATCATCATTAATAGGAAATCAATTCGACTTCTGCACGATTGTGTAATTTCACCCCAACTCTCTCTGAGACAATTACGGCGGATCACCCGAGAGAAGCGAAGAAATAAGTCCGTTCACCCGCAGGATGCAAGCGTCCGTACAATTGATTTTCTATTTGTCTCGATAGCGCCGTCTACAAGACATACATACTCCGCCTTCGCTTCCTCCGAGGCTCAACTGTGAGTACGTATCGTATACCGAGACAGCAAGAGCAAATAGAAATCTATCAGGAACAAACGAGCGAGGAATAACTGCACACCGGTGCGCGGCTTGCTGATTCTAAAAAATCCTTGTGCCATTTATGGCAAAAAAATGCGATACAATGAATGAATTCGACACCACCTGCTGATTTTGTCAGTCATTGAAAAATAAATGTCAAAAAATCATCAATTATACAGATTAATATAAGCATTCTTTGGATTAACACATTTACATTTACATTTGATAATATGATAAGTAATGCCAAAAATCAGAAACTATTATTCATAATTTAGAACTACCTAATTCAGAAACAAGTATAATTGACAATAATATTTCAGATGTTATGAAGGAAACTCCATATATATAAAAAGAAAATTGTTATGTTAAAGAAAAATAAACCAACAGGTTTCGATCTAATTGGACAGTACACTTAGCGCAATTAGCTTCTGCAGTACTTTCATATGTTGTCCAACATGCTAGCCGGTACATTAGCCAGTAACTAACTAACCGTCGAGATCGCGACTCTGTGGAATATATATCAAATATAGCAGCGACCGCAGAGTGCGTTAGCCACTGTGTTGCTCGAAAACAGAAGCGAATCCACTTTGCCCGACGACAATGCGCACGATGCACGCGAGGAAACCGTTGCCGCACTTATCTTTTTTTCTTTTTCTTATTAACTCGTACGATTCACATAAATTTTGTTGCAATATCGTGGTATATGTACGTATATGCAATATTGTGGTATACATAATTGCAGAAAAATAATCTCATGGGTAGCCTTGCGAATGGATAATACATTGGACGATGATTATTACATAACATACCTGATAAACGGCGTTCGATTTCCCCTCGCATTATATTCTATCCTATCCATAAATCATCTCGCGCCTATTAACACGTTGCAACAAACATTTTAGAAGGGGTAAACAATTGCAAATTGATGTGCCATAACCCATCGGATGAGCGCGCGTGTAAGACAGAGTGAAAAAATAACGAGGTCGTCAAGAGTTCGTAAAAAAGCTCATTTGTAATCTTTTAATTAAAGGTCGAAGAGGAAGGAATTGATTAAGATCACCCGATAATCATCCAGTGGACCCGATCAAGTGGGAAAACGCTTTCTGTCGTCATTATCGTCCCTCTCAGTGCGATTTTAAGACTTATCAGCTTGGAAAACTGGTTGTGTCTCGGTACGCGAGATATTTGATGCGCACTGCGGTACATCGCGATTTCATGGACGTTGTATTGTTACGGCGCGAGCCATGCTTCATCATTTTTGCCACCATTACGTTTATCATCTCAGCAGAGCGTTGCTAACTGAGACGCACGTTCGCGCCGACGAGGTGGGTGGTCTTTCTCTCTTCTTCTCGTCTCGACATACGTCGAAACAGCTCGCACTCCATGTGCCACTTATATCGCGTTATATCAAGATTAATCACATTATTCTCCTACTTCTGATTCGTATCTCTCTCAAGATCACCATTGTACTTGGCGATAATTACAGATTTTAAGCTACCGCCGTCTAGTAAATACGAACGATGTATGTCGAGATGAATGTCAATCTGACGCATATGATACAGTTACATCGAGCGAGTAACTTACAATAATCATTAAATATCGAATCGTTCAACTGTCCTTGAATAAAACAATTTTTTATGCTTCTGACTACATTGAAGAAAGAATTAAAAGCGACTAAGCGTACTCTTCTTCTTCCATTTTAATGTTGAAATGTTCAGAATAAATCGTGCATTTTTAAGAACTCTGTAAAATCGAGTTCTTGTTTTAAGTGTGTCGATTATGCAACAAATTTTTAACAAATCCATTACGAGAGAATGATGGAATTTTAAATGCGCTCTCTCGATCGCGATCTACCAAGCCTAACTATAATGATGCTTTAGAAACGTTTTTCGTTCAATCGGTTCGCCGAGAATCTTTCCCGCAGTTTTCCTTAGAAATATAGTGCGCTGGATACCCAGTTTATGGCCGAATTACGTGACATACTTTCCATTTCGTTTTACTCGAACTGCGGCCCTTCAATAATGGCCGCGCCGCCGCTAGAAGATAAAAACGGCAAATTATCCCTTTGGAAAGATCTCGCCACGATGTAATGCGCATCTCTTACCTGTCGAAGGCAGCAGGTAGACCACATTGCTTGGGGAAACATTTTTCCTCCACTTTGGTGCTCTTATTCCTTTCTTCTACCTGCCGTGTCTTCGACCAGCTTTTAAACAGAATTAACTCGTAACCATTTTCACAAAACATAAAATAAAGATACATTCATAGAAAACGATTAAAGTCCGCTTTATGCGACAAAATTGCTATTTCATGGTAAAAAAAAAACTATCCAATTTATAACCGTCATTACATTAAAAAAAAGCGAAAAAGAACATCTCAAAATGCGTGAAACGCTGGCGAAATTTTTGATACAACAAAATATTTTTTATTTTATTTTTTATAGATAAGTTTATAAAAAATAAGATAAAGAGCGATCAATAAAACACATATTTCATCTTCAATAGTTCGACGGGATTGATTGAGGAAATTCTGGACGTATGGTGAGAATGTGGAATTTCTCAAGAAAGCAAACCGTGTCTCCGCGCCCACATTGTATGCTGGGCTCTGGCCTCGTCTGCAGCAATATTAAGATGCAAATCAAAGGTTTGCATTTGGTTATATGCGGACTGGTACACCTTGTGGAGTCATGGTCGCGAAGGTGCGCCGTGACACGAGCGCGGGTACGATACGCGGCCATCGAAACACCTATCTTCGATCGAGCGATCGAGCGGCGGCGCGGGCGGAGCGCATTTACATTCCGCACCTCCTTCTCACCGCTTGTCTCCGCGGCAGGTCGCTCACGAAGTACCCGTTGTCCGTCGTCATTGACGATGATTCATAATGACGGACCTCGAGACTGTGCGAAGCGTCGTGATTCATCCGCGATCCGCGATGATGAAAGCGCGCGAATGTACCCTCAAGCGATGCACCGTTAGAAAGTGGGCACGCGGATGTAAACACATGCTTGAACTTGGAAACCTTTTAGGTATTCATAAAAGAGGAAGGACTTTCCCAGAGAGAAACGAGAAAACAATTTAAATTGTTTAGAAAAAAATGTTTAGACTTTAAAAATTTTTATTAAAATTTTTTCAGAATATGCTGTACAAAAATTCCGCCTCAATAATAATGTCACATGCTTACATATCAAACATTTTACGATTAATTACGCGATACAGGTTCCCGCAGATTGGCAGCGTGCAGCGCGAACGAATTGCGGACGTAAATTAATAAGGTCGATAGAATCATTAAACGAGTTAAATAACGAAACGCGCATAGGTGTACGGCTAACAAACGACGGCGCTAGCGCGCAGCACGGCGGTGCTTCCCTCATTAATTGGACCATAATTTCCTACCGGGTAGGAAATGGAACATAAATCGTAAGTGTAGTAACGGTTCCTTTTTCCAGCGTCCAATTAGACGGAAGAAAAAAAAGCGTCCTGCATGCGCGCGGAGCAGGTGGTTAAGGGCGAGGTTTCCAGCGGGGGTTAACGCCGGCTTATTATCTCGCATATTCGCGGAACGTGAATCGCGCTTAATTCGCGTGTAACTAGCGCAATGGCAGAACGGAGTTACGCAATATTTGCCATTACATTCGCGGAAACTGAAGCGGTAAAACTATTCGCGCTTGTTGTTCGGCGCGGACGCGAACGCGAGCGAGCGAGGAGGAGAGAAAGGCGAATGGAGTTCTCCAGTTCCCACGGCTCAGTCTGGTCAGTTTACGCACGGCGAGAGCTTACGAACGAGAGCTGCTCGTATCCTGTGTCTGGCTCGGCTTGATCGGACTACATGGAGCGGATCGGGATCGTGTCTCTGTAACGCCAATACATCTCATGCTCAGAGAATATATATTTCCTGCATTTCTTCCTGTCTCTCACATAATTTGCGAGCGGGATATACTTTTGATCATGTACCAAGAAAACATGGAAATTTACTTAATCTTGCTACCTACATACATTATTTATAATTTCCTTCAGAATTGTATTTGTATAAGTGTGTCTGAAGACAAGAATTATGCAACAGTAAGGAACAAACAATAAATTCTTTTTTAATATGCGTTATATGTAAAACAATATGTATACTAAAATTAATAGAAGAACTAAAGTAGTTATTTCTTCATATTCATGAAATGTATAATGTTACTTGATCTGTATATGTTTTTTCTATTCTAATATTCATCTTAAATATTCTCTGATTTTTTTACCAGTGACTTTGATAATGAGCGTGATTATCTTTGATAATGATTGTGAATCATTTTGGCGTTTCCCTCTCATTAGATAAGTGATTAAAGAAATTGTATTACTCATGATAGGCACATGATTACGATAACAATAGACTGACAGCTTTTTTGGCAGCAACACTATTGCAACACGCGATAGATGGATTACGTTTTCCACCATTATACGAATTTCCATCGATACTAATGCAACAACAGACTCATTAAAAGTGTTTAATCACGAATTTAAAGCAGATCGCCTGTGCACACAGAAAAAAAACAATATCCTTGATTTGAAAATATATTTAGTTTCAAAAGAGTTCCAATAACATAGAAATCTTGAAATGAGATTATATTATGCGTTAAATAAAGAAAATTTGCTTGAATAAAGTCATTATATAGTTCAGCCAAGAAAAAAAAATGTTGAAATAAAAAGTGGAAATTCTAATAAGAAGATGTAGATTGTTTCGTATATACGCAAGATTACTATAAGCTTCTTATAAGAATTTCAACTTTTTTTTCTTGATTGAACTATTTAAAACTTTGTTTAACTATATAAATAACTTCATTTAAGCAATTTTTTTTCGTTTAATGCAATATAATCTCATTTCAAGATTATATATTCTTGCGTATATACAGGTATATCAGTGTTGATTTGACACTTCTTTTTTTTCTGTGCATTATACCTGCAGTAAGCTATGGTAGATTAATCTTGTCATCTTATTTGTAACATTTAATTATAATAATTATATCAATCGACAAAAACAATAAAATTTGTTTTATTGTCAGAAAATTATTTTATAATTTATAACATAAAAATATAACAAAAATATAATATAATATAATTAATATCATAACTTTTTTAAATATAAAATTAATAAAAAAATTTATTTGTTCCTCTCATATATGATTCTTAAAAATTATATTTTATTAATTTTTCCGAACATTAAAAGGTTTAAATTGTGTTGCATTAAATGCAAACGCTGATCAAACGAGATTTGCGTACTGTCATCAGATACTGTAACCACAGAAATGTCACTAACCGACGAGCGTTCACACCGAGTCAGAGACACGACAGACGGCATTTTTCCCTAATTGCTCGACCATTTTACGTAATATCATTGTGAGTGGATAAGGACTGTCTGCCTGAAATGTCTGACCCCAATGGCTGTATTCGCTGCTATTTTCTTTATTACGTCGAATTTCCTGTTTGACACGTAATGTCGACAAAATTGACCCGCTTTGATCGAATTTCAGCCGAACGCGTTTCCGAAGTCGTTGTCCTTGGGTTAAAACTCGGATATAGGAGAAAACATTGACGCACGATTCATTACGCAATCGTGAAAAAACCGTACATTATCTGTCGTTAAAAGTAATTGGAACGGAAACGTGCGCGTGATAGGCATTATAGACAATTTCTTGCTTGGAAAATCAGAACGCATTATCTTGCTAGTTACTGCGTACACGTAAATTAGCTTCGCAATATTACTAATTTATTCGTCACCATTTTTTCATTTTAAATTGGCTTCAACCTAAAGGTTGCCAGGTTGGTCGAAAAAATCAATGGACTTATATAAATTTAGTATGAAAATGCAATATGGAGAACTCACGTATAAATTTTTCAAATATAATATATATTCCATCAAATTTTGCAACATTCCCGATGTTGCAAATCGTGGAATTCGTTAACCAGACGAACGATTCATTAGAAAAATATTTTGCGGCAGATTGATTTTCTGAAATCACATCACTCTTGAAATTCTGCCAAAATGCACGCGTCAATATTTCCCATAGCCAAGCTTTTTCTGGCGCATAACCGAGCGTACATCCTGTGACCAGGGATGTTTTGCACATATAGTAACGTATTTATAAAAGTCCAAAATAAACGTTTATAAAATGGCCAATTTATATGCGCATATACAATCGGATAGTATTACGCGATAATAAATTCAGAACGAAGAACTCTTCCTAGTTGTCGTCAAATAAAATTAGCGCGTTACGAAATGCACAACAATCTTGTTTCTCTGTTTGATTATATAATCCAATTTCTCTTCATGATATAACGATAACCAATCTCTTGAATTTATATATTAATAATCCAGTTATTAATGCGGTAAACTGGTAATCCAATTTTACGAACATTGTACTTCATTCAATTATATACAAGACTACATTTATGAGTATAAATAAGTGTAAGTTTGCGTAAAAATATGATAAAAATATGATTTTCCTACAACTTACACAGAGGAGATTGTCAACATACTTTTCTATTTTTCTTTTTTCTTTTCACGAATCTTTCATGGACCGTATCCAAGCGTTCCTTTTAGATTTTGTGCCAAAAAGTCATACACCATATATAATGTTTACAATCCGTGCGAAAATCCAAGTGTGCGTTTAAGAATTTTTATTTGTTCACTTCGAAAGAGAGAGAGAGACAGAGAGAGAGAGAGAGAGAGAGAGAGAGAGAGAGAGAGAGTTCGAATTTTGTCATCAATTAGTTAAATGATATATATTAATGTCCCTTCTCGAACGTTCACATAGTAGTGATTACCACTCTACTGTATAGTAAAACGATTATCGCCGAAACGTCAGCGGAACGGTCGGATACCAGTCGCGGCAATTAGTCGCTGACAGATAACGTTACGAGTTACCGAAGGCACCCGTCGTTAAGTGTGTTAGGTAGATAGGTGACGACTCTCCTACGCACCTGCGGGAGTACCCTGCGCACCAGACAGTCCGAACACAGGCATACATTCCATATGTTCGGTCTACCACGAACGTGGTATCTCTGTACACGCAAGTGATACCGGCGCGCATATGAACGAGCCTCGATTATTCGAGGAGGATGAGTAACGTCTACCGCTTCGTATGCAAAACGATATCTCTCGAGCGAGTGCTAAACGAACGCCTAGGCGCCGCGTAAGTGCACGCGCGTATCGGTCGGAGAACAGTCATTTATCCTCTATGGCTGTATTTATTAGAAAGTGACATATAAATACAGGCGCCTGGCTACCGCGTCGCGACGCAATCGATAGCCGTGCTCGCCTACGTAAACGAATTAGCGGTTTACAAATTCTCTCAATGAACGCTGAAATTTAAATGAATTTTCGAGTTTACGTGAAATTCGGGTAATGTAAGTACGAAGTATTGATTGAAAATTAAAAGTATAAAATAGTGATAACGTATAGCAATATGTAACAATATATCTATATAATAAATAGCAAGATATCACACTGACAAATTATGAATGCTTATATATATAATTGTAAATTTCTACAACCAAGTTGTTCAAGGATAAAATTTGAATTCATTGCACAGATATACTTTGGGGTGAAATAATTGCAATTTAAGAAAGCCCAAAACAATGTTAATGAATTCTTGAAGACATTCCGAGAATTACAGAGGTAAACGAAATTGCAATGTTAATTATTGTGCACTTTACATATGGATCAGACGTATCTAATTTAGCGTAAGCAGTTTCTGTCCTATTTCTCTATCCGTTTTACTTCCATTGTTTAGCGTGAAAATGAGATTACCCTCTAGAGACAATTTAAAGTTTCCAGTTAAATGTGCAAGAAAATAGTCAAGAAAAATTTTACCATTTTAAATCTCATTGAAATATATAATTCAACTTTAATGTCGATTAATTTCAATTTTAATATTAATTAATAAAATAAAAAATTGTTAATTTTATAAACATAATAAAAAAGTTATATTCAGATTTTTTGCATCTATATTACTACAAAATCTTTATCACAAGATGTCAACAAGTTTAATTAAATTTATTATTCATCGTTGCGTCAATATTTTTGAAGACGTAATGTAAGTAACATAAAATGTGATATAATTTCTCTTAAATGTTATTTTCTTTCACGATACTCTAGTAGCAAGAAGAACTTTAAAAGTATCTTCGGCCAGCGGTCTTTACAAGGAATAATAAAAGCTGCCGATGCGTCGCGAAGAGGACCACCTTATGTCGGCTACCAGGAATGATATCGAGCCCGGATGAAAAGAACCGACCAATTTATGGCGGACCTCCGGAAACGAAGATAATCCAGTGGATGACAACTCTCTACGTGAGTCTGACGGCAGCCGCTGTCAACTTATGAAACACCGTTGCGTTTTACCTCCGTGGTCAGTCGCAGCACGCTCGGATCCTTTCAAATTCTCAGGGAATTTGTCCCGAGTATTCGTATGCTAATCCGACAATTTCGCAAAGATATATCGCAACGACACGATCGCTCTCACGCTAACTTCTTATGATTTTTGAGAAAACATTAATGAGACATTGTCCATTTATTGTCCGATTTTAGCGTTGTTTATGCAAATCGCAATATATCACACCGAAATTATATTATTAGACTTTATTACACAAGTATTTTGGAAATAATTCGTAACACTTTTTTGACACCAACATTTTTACACTTAAAATATTTTCAGAAAAGATCAAAATATTTATAACATCAATATTTCTCAGTTTCAAGCTAGGCAGCATATTTCGAGGTCCAAGCGCTATATTTTGACCGACCAACATCGGTTGGTCAATATATTTTCTGTAATCGCTGTGTCTAGTGCAACACAGTCTGTTCACACCAACGAGATTAGAATTTCGACGCTCGTTGGCGGAAACGGCGTGGTCTCCGAAAGCTGTTAAACCCAACGCCGCGCGCCGATCTGCTCATAAAGGAGAAACGACTACGAAAGCAACGTGGGTTATCACGAAAAAGGTACAACGAGAGGAATTTTGAAATGTTTCCCCGATCGACGATGTTGCGTCATGGTACGTACTTGCAGTACATGTTTTATACATACTTCTCGGCTTTATAACCAACGATAATATCTTGCAAATGTTGCCGACGGTGCATTTATCAGTGTTATATAGGTACTGTACGTAAACACGATATTCCAATATTACAGTGAGCGGCGTTGTGACGCTTTTATCTCGATTTACAACGTTTCTAGCGTTAGATATACCTACATACTTGCTGCTTCAATCTAAGCCGTATTTATCTTATATGCCTTGCCAATAAGATGGCAAATAGATAGTTACATTACTTAAGATAAGAAAATTTTTGTTAAAAGCATCTATATCTCTAGAAATATAATAATACATACGTGCTTTCGAAAATATCGTTCTAATATCGCTTCTCTGTCTCATATAAATTTACGATTCATTAATGTATTAATATTTTGTATCACGCTATAATGAGTCAATTAATTAATTGTCTCATTAATTAAACTAATTAATTAAATAAAGCCTTTTTTAATAATTAAGACATATCTTTTACTAAAAAAAAAATATGCCACGCTAAATCGTACCAGATAATAATAGGCAAAAAATATTTATTCGACATTGTAGTAAGACATGCATTCGACTTTTACACATTTAAATTGATCAAAGTGATAATCTCGATTACCTTATTCATATTCTGCGAGAATTAAGGAGAACAAAACTAAGCGACCCAGGTATAAGCATACAAATGACCCAAGTATAAGCATAGAATTTGTCCGTGCTTAGCGAAGTGTATCCGGGCACATAATAGCGTGTATAAATTCGTCGCTCTTGCCATGAGCCGCGAAACGACGATCCATATAGCTACAGTCGTACGGTAGTTCGTTAATCTTTCGTAAGAGTTAATTACCGGGAGATTCTCCAATTTCTCTCTCGTCGAGTGCGAGAGCTGCCTAAATCTCGGGTGCAAGAGTAGACGCCTAATTGGTAATTAGCAAAGAAGGGTGTTCCATGCCACAGAGAGGCCGAATGGTTTATGGTTGCTCTCGCGTAATGTTTCTCGATTAGGCAAACTCTAAATTTCTTAATCGCGAAATACGCGTCCATTTTATCTACGTGAGAGCATCATTAAACCTTTGTTCTAAAATTCTACTGACGTACGTTTCATAATATATCTAAATGTTGAATCAATTTCAGGCTTGTGTTTTATTATATGTTTTAAATATTTACCCTTACATTTATCATTTATATACAATGTGTATATTTTAAATTATATTATATTTCTATATAAAACTATTGTTTTTCTTATTATTAAAACAATTTTATTTTTTGAAATTTTACGGAAAACATAGAATGTTGAAATAATAAAATAACGATTATATAATAATTTTGCAAACCAAAGCTTCAGGGAAGAAATCCTCTACTGTAGAAATATCGCGGCGGCATCGAAAAGGTGAATATTATGAAATCTCTCTCTCCCCCTCTCGCTCAAGTTTCCCTCTGACTCAAGAAAAAAAGCTTTTCAAAGAAATCCCTGCGCCATCGCTCGTCTTGCCCGACAATAGCGCTGGTCACCGGTCGCTATTTCTATCTCCGCAGTTCACGCAGCTTTTGTTCAGAGGTAAAATGAGTGATAATAACTGCGCCTGGCCGAGACGGGTAAAAATGCTTTCACTTCACAAACCGGGCTTTTCGTATATAAAATTACGGATTTCCCTCAAAGCCCTTTAACTCGACTGTCTGTCTCCTTACCAGCGTTCCCGTGATATTTTTTCCCTTTATCTCTGCTCCGTTCATTTAAATAAGTTCACGAAGAGACGCATTGTGTCGGGATAGGTACCTATAGAGATCGAGATATTTTCCACGATATATCTTCTCAATACCTCAAACATACACAACACTGTGACATTATGATAGATCGTTAATATTCATATCCCATCACGGTATGCGTGTCAGCTAATTGCGTTCTTTCCAACTTCATTAACGCGTCCCACACTTTCTTCGTATTTACATCCTTTCCCGCTGTCGGGGCAGGGAAATCGCGTAAACGCCCGTAGAAACGAACGTTGAGTTTTGTGATATAATGTGAGATAGCGATTATAGCGGCTCGTACTCTCGATTCTCATCGGCAACAACTGAGTACGGCGCCGCAACAGCTTCGGTGATAACACCTGCATGCGCTCGATCTCGCGTCGATCTCGCCAAGTTCATTAACACGTCCCGCGTAACAGAGCCAGTCATCTCGCAACAGCGCATGTAGGCCGACAGACACAGTTGGGCGTTGTCTAGATCCCGCGATATCTCTCATCTACCCATCTCGCGAGAGTGGAAAGCGTTTAACAAACCCGTTTAAGTGCAAAAACAGCGAAAATAACTGTGGTAGCTTATGCCCGTCGAAAGGTTCCCTTTTTTTGCGGGTAACAGTCACTCTCTCCAGTATCCACGCTCGTTTCTCGAAACGCCGTAATCGTAAATCGTCGTACTTCAAGGCCATTGTAATTGAAAACTCTTACAATGAGAAGAGCTTCCTGGAAGGATCCGCGACGTACGGACTTCGAGACCGTCGTCGAGCGTTGTTAATTTAATAGCCAGGGAGAGCCAAAGTGACTCGCCGACGGGGGGGATTTTCCTGCTTCTCTTTGCGCCACGCTCGGTAAAATTTATATTCCAGGAAATTTCCGAAAGTTGTGAAACGCGCAAAAGTTGAACAAAAAAAAAGACTATAAAGTCCAGACAAAGACGAAAAAATAGAAAATGAGAAAAGGAAATGGCTAATTATTCCGACGCAAGTTCCAACATAACATAAGTTAGTCAAAATCAAATCTAAGGAATGTAAGGAAATCGAGGGAAATTTAAGATATGTAAGTTCTAGAACAGAATTGTTAATTTATGTATAATTATATGTTGATTTATGTTTTAATTATATATTCTTTGATTTAATTTACCGATATTTCCTTAAAAGATATCGAGATTAACAAGTCTCAATAATTTTCGAATAAAATCATTAGAAAACAGAACTTTCTACAAACTAAATGTCAGAAGAAGCAACAAATAACAAAACAATATTCATTATTAATAAATTTCAAGTAGATTTAGCAGTAAAGGGATATACTTTTCAGATTTTTCACAAAGAAAAAATCGATTTACAACAAACAAAAAAATTTGTAGTTAAAAAAATACCTAATAATTTTTTAGGAATCGTGTCAAGTTCGCTAAATGCAGCCAAGTAAAAAATCGTCTTTTATCTATTCTTTGTGAGGAAACAAATGGAGAAAACGACCGAGTTGCGGAAATAATTTACTTTCATAATAATTCTCGCGGGTACGTGATCACGGGAAGTATTTCTTAACCGGAAGAAACGAATCGCGCCGATATGACTGGGCCACGAGAAGGGAAAAGGTGGTCGCGCTTTCTACGACGCGGATTTGCATGGGGAATTACAAATTCCTTGCGGACAGCGTTCTTTCGGTACTGCCGTGCCGTGTCGTGCCGCACCAGTAGTTCGGCGGATTGAATTTTCGTATCAAATAAAATTTGTATCGCCAAAGTCATTTCTCTTCAAAAATATATACACTGCCTTAGTATTATGCATACGCGATGCGCCTGTGTAAACGCTGTCATAAAATTTGAATATTTATCTTTTTTATGACAGAATGTCTCAATCAAAAACTATATCGTATCAATAAAAGTATTAGAAATGTTTTAAAAAAATACAAATACTTATAAATAATTTCAAAAAATGTTTTTAAGAAATTACATTTGCTTGCATTATTGCGTAGAACAATAAACGTAGAGATGAAACATCGCGATCATATAAAATCGCGCAGTGGGCAACTCGTGGATTTTCCGACCAGACTCGATAATAACGCGATTACAATTGCTTCAAGCCGCAGTCCGCGTTTTTCGTGCGGCGCGTTGTGCCGTGAAAAACGACGGGAATAAATTAGCATGTAAAACTCGCAATTTCTCTCACCAGCGCTCTCCCATTCAACCGCGTAATATTCATCGTCAGACTCCGCGGCTAACCACACACGCTCAGCCCTTCATCCTAAAGCATAATCCCACTCCATTGTTCGTGAAACTGCGTACCACCGCATCATACCCGATTACTCGAAGTCGATTTTCGTCTATCGAGCGGACGCGTCTCGTGACCATATCGATTCAAGCAGTCCCCGGGTCCGGCGGGCACGGCGCGGCGCTCCCCGGATTCTCCGCATCGTGTTGGGCGCTTTGTTACCGGATTAGAAAATCGGAAGAGAAGGCAATACGTTTTATGTTAATCGGAAACGACGTTGAGAAACGGTAAGATGAAAGGAGAAAACAGGGGGAAAGAGAAAAGGAGAGAGTGAGAAACAGATTGAGAGATACAGAGAGAGAAAATGGAAATGGGAGATAGAAGATGCAACAGGGGGAGAGAGAGAGAGTAGTCAAGAGGGAGAGAGAGAATCGTTGCTATGCGGGCTGGAATATCGAGTGGTTCTAACGTAATTGCGACGGCTAAAGGTCCCGGGAGATAGGATGTATGCCCGCACGGGATAGACGCGATGTGTTTGACGTGAACGTAATTAACACTCGGAGAAACCTTATCGACGGACTTTCGCAGCGCTGTGTTTAGAGGCAATAATGCCCACAATTGGAAATGCTTGCAATTGTAAAATGTTAATTCCAAAAGAGGAATTTGTTTTTTTTTTTTTTTTATGAAATTGTACATTTTTAAAAACTGGCACTAAAATAAGAATTTATATAGATAATATTTATAAATAAATATCTAGTATCTATATATCAAAAAGTTTCTATTTACTTTCTTTCAAGATTATTTAAAGAAAGTTTTATATCGCTCTGAGTATGTATAATAAAATATACGCTAAATAAGAGAATAATGTTGATTTATTGTGATTGCGACACACATACCTAATGTCTTACAAATTAATATATGCGTTAAAAATTAATATATTATTTAAAATTATAAATTTATAACAAGAGCTATTAAAATGTATCATCCTTTTTCGTGATTGTTTTCCCATAATATCAAGGAAATCTATCGACGTGTCCAAGTAGAAGGATAATAATTATTCTGGAAAGTTTAGTCTTATCTATTGTCTTGAGTCCTCCATCGCTCTTCGGCGAAACTTTGGCGGCCATTATCCCGGCAGAATGTAAATCCGATACAAACTACAGTGCAGTTTCCACCCGCTTAATCCAAATCTAAGAAGTCCTTCGAGCTGTAGAGTGAGATCCGCGA
Source organism: Temnothorax curvispinosus (assembly GCF_003070985.1). NCBI lineage: Eukaryota > Metazoa > Arthropoda > Insecta > Hymenoptera > Formicidae > Temnothorax > Temnothorax curvispinosus. The sequence continues at coordinate 278,662 of NW_020214511.1, forward strand.
CGATGGAAACGGTAGTAAGTTAAGAAGTTTGACAAGCACGGGCAGCTTCTTGTCAAAGTTTCCAAGAAAATTAAAAATTAAAAGAAAAGCAAAAATATCTAAGTGGGTGACAAAAGTATAGAAAAATAGCAAATGACTCTTTCAAATTCATATAAAAATCAACCCTTTCTATTATGCTTCTCACTTGTCAGTATCTTTACCGTCACAATTTAAGCGTTTCTTAAGTGTACAATAATCCTCTTAAATTTATTTATTATTTAAACAAAATTATTTAACACTGATTAAGAGTATTCAACAAACATTGAAGAGTTCCTAATACTCATTAGATTTTATGAACGATCGAATAATATTCACGCTCATCCGAGAAGCACTTTCTCATTATTACGTTAATCACGTAAAAAGATACAAAGATATTTTCTCTCTTCATCGATACAAAGATATGTCTCATCGTTAAACTTTGCACTTTTCAGATTACTTTCACCGATATGATACGTAGCGATATGTTAAAAGTACGTTAAATTACAAAACAAAAATATATTTGTCATAGCCCAAAATAATTAATATCTAGAAAAACAATTGTTGCTTTCGCATAAAATAATTATAACTGATTAAGTCTACAAGTACCAAATAAAATAAAAAATAACTTACTCGCTCCATATTTGTTTCGCCATTATCCAATGCTCTTCCTAAACCTTCTCCTCTTTTCAGATTCATTCATTACACTGACAAAAACACAATTAATTACAATCGCGCGTACTAATTGCCAAAATAAAATAATTACACGGTACTTTTCACGGCATTTCCGCAACGTTAATCGCACGCAATGCATGCTTTATATTGTTCGTCTGCCCATTGGAACAAACACAAAATACGTACAATACAAAAAATATATATATGAAGCTTGATTATTCACTCAACATCCGAGAATCTAGCAAATTAGAATAACGAAAATCATGAGCAAATTACATTTATATCAGTAAAAAATATAAAATACGATGCGAAATATTTTCTCTCGACTCTAAGTATTAAAAAACCCATTCTTGTCTGTATAAATATCTCAATAAAACTGTAATTTATAATAAATTCTCCCTATCATTATGTAAATGAATAAGTCGTGCAAAATAATTGCTTTGATAAAATACCCAATAAATTTACAGTTGTTAATCGTGAAAGTTAATTAATTGCGCGGGTCCATCGCTAATTGTTAGGAAAAATAGTTGCCTTTTGATGAGAACACACAGCTCCGCCGCTATATGCCAAGTCGTGCGAATGACGATACGGCGCGCAACGGCCTTGCATATACGCGGTAGCGCGCCGTAACAAAAACAAACACCAAAGCCATACACCTGCTATTATAGTATTGTTATCAGGAAATATTTAACGTACTATGAAATAAAAATACTGAATATTCCGTTCCTTGTATTTCAAATTAATCTCGATAAACGATCTGCTACAACACATTTTGCGCTTTGTTTATTCCCATGTGGACCCATTAACGTCGTTAAAAATAATGATTAACTCCAGCCGATTGAGCATTTTGGAATGAAAATATTGTTACTTGAATTTTAATTAACGAGAAAATTTGTTTCAATATTTAATACATATACATATAAATGTATATTACTATTAACAAAGTTTAGCCGTTACAAGCAAATTTTATTTCTTTCTGATAATAACATTTAAATGTGTTTTTTTGTGATTAATATGTTAATTACCTTACTTTTAAAAAATTATTAAATCTATTAGTAAAAAAAAATAAAGTTTACCTTTATTTTGCTAAAAATTTAAGGCTTTAAAAATCTATTGGACTTTAAACCAAGTTTTCGCGTAAGTGATTGTTCGTTTCTTAAGGTTCTAAAAAATGTAACAAAAATCAAAATTATTAATATACATTCATGTATGTACATACCAGTTTCTCTCGAGAATCAAATATTAAATTGTAAGTTCAAGCTGTGTCTTAAGACGAATTTCATCAGAATTTATGACTTGATAATTAAAAATTATTTATTAAACTATCATGTCTCAAGATTGATTTCCAATTTCTTCAGCCAAGTTCTTCAGCAGAAACGCTATAAGTACGAGCTTTAATCGCCCGTATAATTATTTTACAAAATGTTTTCGCACGAGCGATCGCTCAATCGTTCATTACATAATTAGACAAACATCGGTCAATAAAATCGAGCAGAACGAACTAATTTTCATTTAACGCAAAATACTCGTGCGTTTCTGCCGAGACTACGATTGCACATGGCCGGAGGCTAATGGGAGATTACGCGAGGTAGTTCGGTTAATGGAAAGCACCCTAGGTCCTGCATTATACCCGCTTAATTCTCGGAACACCGATGAATGTTTCAGTGATCCCTGAATTGAACTTTTCTTTAATGTCGTAAAACGACTAAAATCGGCGGATTAGACGACGACGATAAAACGAACAGTATATAGCATCCAAATTTGAGATTCATTTAAATTTGTTTCGAGTGAGCAACTTTTCCCAAGAGACATCGAGAAAGAGAGAGTGTAAACCATATCTCGGCGCGAAGTAGCGAGAAGAATTATCCGTCGCTAAAAGTTTGCGAATGACGAATCTACCGTTTGGTCCGCGCGTTTCTGTAAGAAGTAGAACGAAATGGAATTTAGATGAATAGGGCCATTCAGTCGGGACTTACTCGAATGAAAGTGTCTTCTGTAATCAAAAGTACGCACCTTACGTACGTACGCTTTCGATATCACCGAGAAGAGAAAGCTTCGAAACAAAAAAGAAGAAGAAAGAAAGAAGAGAGATCTACATGAGAATCGGCAAACCAACTTGAAGATGAAGTTCGATAGAAGGCTCCCTCCTGATGGACCTACTCCCTGTAGATGCGTCCGCATGGATGCCGGCAATCGATATCGCCCGTACCCCCACCGACCTGGACCAAATCAATCCCCTTGAGAGTTACAACGCGCTCGCTCTACGCCCGTTTCGTTTCCAGACTCGTGTCGCCCCACACGTCCGATTCTACGTGGGGTCCATTCTGCATCCACGCGTTACCAGGATACGTCTACTAACTACCCTCTTTTTCCGTACGCGGTGTACGCGAAAAGCCACGGGCCACCCTCGACACACGTGACGTCGCGTCGCCCCCGTCATCCCCTAAATCATCATCTCGCAATAACGAGCGATAACGCGATCGCGTAATGCTGAATTTTATTCAACACGTTCATCGTAATTGAAAAGAGATGGCCACAAAACAAAAAATTATCTCTGCATATGCGATTTATACATATCAGATTAATATAAGAAATTAATTTCCGATTATGCTACTTTTCTATGTAGCATACAAACATAAATACACAAATAAATACAAATTTTAATTTTAACATTCACATATTATCATATTAATATATTTAGTTATAAACAGCCTAATCATGAATCAGAAAAGAATATAGTAAAATAAAAAGAAATATCGTTGAGTCATGCAAAGAAATAAAAGAGATTCAAGAGAATAAGTAAAATATAAGTATGATAAAATCCATGATTTTCAGACTTAAATTTTAATCTTTGTTTCAAAATCCAATTTTTATAATAAAAATAATTAAACTGCGTCATAATATACATACACAAAATAATAAATTCGTATAAAATATTTGCAATATTCTGCCGTTAAATCATTTAAAACAATGTAACAAATGTTTCTTTGTAAAATTAGTCGTTCCTTTCGTGTTTCCAACGTTTTTGTTAATTCGTAAACGAGACTCGTAACGAGAGATCGTTGGTATGCTGAGTCTTCCTTCACGTAGCGACAATATCAACGACGAGAAGGGCGCGCCGAAGGAGCGGAAGGGACGTTTTAATTTTGCACGCGACGACAAATTGCGCCCCTCGTTATTTAGGGTGGCTGCGCGTTTCTCTTCGGCATCTGTGCATTAGACGACGAAGTCGGATTGCGTGTATACGTGTACGTAAGCTCGCTGGAAGCACTTCTCGTCGCGTCTCGCGTCACTTCCTATTGCTTTAACACATCAACATTAGCTTGGTTAACTACGACCAAGTTTGCGCATGAATCGTACAAGACCTTTCCATTAGAAATGATTCGACTGCAATGTCTATCGTCAATCCATCTGTAAATGAGATGCAGATATTGATCGTATATTTCGCGAGTGGCATATTACTTTTGTCTTCTTACGCAGTTTTAATTAGTTTTAATTAATATTATAAATATATTATAGAATTAAGAGCGGAGAATATGTATTGTATTTCGTAACGTTTATTACAAAAGTACATTTATCTTGTTGTCTTTTTATTGCCTAATGCAATAATTGATAACTGATAAAAAAATATACTGAGCTCAAGTTAAATTAAATAAAATTGCAAATAAACATTGTTAAGAAAGAATATAGATTCAATAATTTTGTATTATTAACTGAAAGTTTATATATATATATATATATATATATATAACAAAAATACAAATAAATAACAAATAATTCTATTATATAGGTAAATTTAAGAAAAAAGTACCTAATCATAAAATCATAATTTTTTTTAATTTAGACAATATACTCTTTTTTTCAAGAAAGCACTTAGAAATTTAATTTCCGTTTGAGAACTAAAATGTACATGACAAAAGTAAATGTTTTTGCTATATGTTAATAGGATTTGAATTATTTCATAATATTTTTGATAATGCATTGCTTATTATTAATGCACGTATATCCTACACTTTTCAACCATCTCGCTGAACTGTCATCCACGAAGACATATGATATTGGCAAGATGCAGATGATCGCTTGCAAACACAGAATGCATTTCAAACAATGCGTACTAATGTACATAATACAATGTACGACAAGGATGTTGCTATTGAAGGAGGAGGAAGAGGAAGAGCGAAAAGCACACATGCAATATACATGCACGGAAGAGAGAAAGGGAGAGAGCATGGTGTTGGCTGAGAGAGAATGCAAACGTGTTTGGGACAATAATGTTCGAAGGGCGCACACAATGTCGAAGGCGGAGGAGCTGCCGGGAGTAGACGGACTATTCGCCGGGCGACAATCCTACGCGTGTATCTCAGAATGTTGTTGAAAGGGAGGTAATTAGTAACTGCGTGTGAGGAGCAGAAGGTGGCATCCCATTCCTCGCAAATACGACGTGTTAAACGAGATAAATTTAGAAACACTTAATGGTCAAACGCAAGATTTACTGAATGTTAATAAAAGTTGATACTCGAAAAAGTTTTATCAAAATTCACTCCCTGTTATAATTTCATCAAATTCTCTATTTAAATTAGTTTTTTTGCTTTAATTGTAAAGTCAAGACGTAATGGAATTGTGAGTATAAAATAATGCGTCATTCTAATATTACATTTGAAGAGGAAGATTAAGAAAAAGATATACTTTTTAGTCATTTAACTTACAATTAGATATGATTTTTGTTATATATTAGAATTTACGATAATTTTCGACACAAGTTATAATGTTCAAACGTAATTTAATAAATGGCAGGATGAATATCACGAAGAGAGAGAGAGAGAGAGAGAGAGAGAGAGACGTCTTTGAGCGTTTCATTATCGCCGCTTCGATAAGCATGCTATATTGTACCGCTCCATTCAACGAACGGTTAAATCAATTCGTTACCGAAGCAAATTGATAAGGATATAAGCCGTGGCAGAGTTACTGGCTGGAATATTCAAACGGAACTTGGTCGACCAACCACGCAATTTTAATAAGCGTCGCGTATAATGAGCCTAATATCATTATAGGGCATTCATTATGACATAATGAAAGCATTAGAGTGCGCTTAGCAACTTCGACGTTTCAGACGCGTTAATTGAGTTTTCTTTGAATATTTTTTTCTTTCCTCTCAGAAAAGAACGATTCTAATGTTTTAAATGTAAACTCGAACAAATTGTTTGCAATTTAATTTCATAATCAAATAAAATACTATATAATGCACAGTAAAAAAGATTTTAACACATTGTGTATTTATGTTCCAATCGGTCTACTCAAAATAGTTGTTAAAAATTTGTGTTGAATTTTTAACATATCCAAGTGTTAATTTAACATTATGTGGTTATGTTATTTGAATATTTTGTTAGTGTTAATATTTGTGTTACTTTTTGACATATTCACTTGTGTTAAAATAACACAAAAATTTGGGTGGACCGTTTGGGACATGTAAAATATGTTAAATTAACACAACATTTTTTACTGTGACGTATAAAGTATAGACATAAAAATACTAACAAAGATACTATTACAGTATAAGCCTTAAAGAGTTTAAATACAAAAAATAACAGTAGAAGGAAGAACGATTTTGAGTAAGATTTATCAATAGATACAACACGTACAGAAGCGTCATATGTTGTATCAGAACTAATTTTCCTTTTTAATATTTTCCTTTTAAATATTTCGATACCAACTCTCTCTCTCTTATAACACGCAAAATACTTATCAAATCGAACCTTGACGGATATAGTATTGTAGTACCTGTTACGTTCCACAGATGGCGAACCAGTCGTCCACTATCTCGTAAGAAGAAATCCATACAAAGGGTATAAGTAAGCGGCTAGGAGATCAGAAATTCGTGCCTTAAACTAATGAGTAAGGAAAATATAGAGCTTTGGTAACGCTTAGCTATGCTGAATTAAGCGAACTAATTTTTGAAGAGGCACAGGTCGTCCCAGGGCTGTGTGAACTACTTTTTCACGCGGCTAGGTGAAGCGATCTTACCTCACTATTAAAATATAAAGTTTTATTATGTATATAAGTAAAGATAGTGATAACATCAAAACTTTTCAGAATGAAAATCTGATGTTCAATATCTTTAAAATGTAATAGCACACCCGCCTCTACTCGACTGTATCTTATTATAATTTCTGTAAGCACAATTTATACCTTTATTTAATTAATTACATTGCTTTTAACTCTAGCAAATTGTTTTGCTACATTTTCATTAATTATAAGAAAAATAGAAAATGTTTTAATAAATATTTTATTCTGTTAGTATAATATGTAGAATTTAAAACATATGGATTATCGTACAATTTTTCATAGACTTTTTTAAAAACAATTTTATTTAATTCATTGAGAGAGGAAAAGAAGAGTATATATCACGTATATTTATGTTAATATAATCTTGACAATTTAAAATACCATTTCACGACTATTTCTGGTAAACGTTTCCGATAAGCGAGGAATCTTTAGTATACACAATTAGACTCTCGCTCATCGCATTAACACGTATCGCTGCTGAATTATTCAGTCAATCGATTTAAGATGCATTCTTGATTTACAGAGGCCACCTTTCTCTTCCAGCGCACCTACTATTTTTACTGCGTGACATAGGTCTTTCGTAATACTCAGAACGATAATTTCCGTGCTTCGAATTCCATGTGTGTATACCTCGTCGTGATTCACACACCATTCACGACCGGACGCGTCCCGCTAGTGTTAACAAAACATTTTCGCAAATATAGTTTATACTTCATAAAATTCCGTGGAGAGAAAAAGCGTTAATTTCTTCGAACGTGCCAATTCCTGTATCTGGAGTAATAAACAGAAGTAAGATGCGAAAATATTTTATTGTGGTGAAAATTCCTCGAGCGAGTAATAAATGATAGATTGATCTGTGCTATAAATTTCACGTTGCAATTACAAATATATAAATGTAACATTCATTGTATATAAGATTTTCTAAAATAATTCTGTAAAAAGTAGGTAATATCATTTGTAAGTAACAGTTATTGATATGTTTAAAAGAATTCTGTGATAATGATCCCACACAAAAGTATAAAAGCACATAACACATATACATATATACATTCGTCATTCCAAACAGATGCAGAACGACGTCGGTCTCATTTCTCGTTCCAAGATATCGATATATAGTCCCACATCCGTAACGCATGCACGCGCACATATACACATATATGCCCCATGCGTCTCGACTCGCGCTTTTATCTCGGCGACGTGTTCGGCACTCCGCCCGGCATTTTCCGAGCGGAGAACGTATTATAAACGCAAAAGCTTCGTAACGTAAGCTCCATTACGCACGCCTGCGTGCACGCGCCCGCATGTGTATGCGCTCCTTGAAAATCCGCTCGTGAAGAGGCCAGACGCGAATCTCCATCGAGACTTCGCTCTCACTTGAGCAGCGCGGTTGGAATGCCGCGCTATGCATTCCGAGCGCTCCTTTCTATTTTTTCGCCACGTTCAATTTTCTCTCCGCTTTTCAGATTTCTGCATTGATCGAAGGTCTAAAGGTCGTGGACCACGGCGCGTTAATATCATATATCGTATATTTATCGTAGCCATAATAACAAACAAATATAGATCGATGCAGAATGCAGCGTGCATGATATTGCAACGACGGATTCAATCGGCGGATTCAACATTTTCGTATGATGTCGGATTTGCGACTACAATTCCAATCATATCGCGCGAAAAAACTTTTGGATCCACCAATTTGCGATTCCCTATTGAAATCCACGATTGCAATCTGTAGGCGTGTATGCGTTGATTCGCTCTTTCATACATCGCTTCCCACACATCGCGCGGGCTATTCATAGTCACCTCGATAGTCACTTTAGTGTGCCAGACTATTCCTGGTCAAGGACAAAGACAGCGTGTATAATTACGCAGATTTGTTTTAAAAATTCTCATTAAGAAAGTCTAGCTTCTCTATCAACATAAGCTATTTATTTTTTACTTTATTGGACATATTATACTTAATATATATAGAAAATAAAGTATGCAAAAAGTACTTATATATAGAATATCAAAAGCAACGTCCCCTAGATCGTAGATTCTAGTATAGAGAACATAGTGTAAAAAATAATTAAACAATTTAGAACTTAGCCAGTCCAAAAAATGCTAAAATGGATATGTAAATAATTATATCTCATATAATTTTTTAAGTACAATAATTTATCATAGATATGTGCATAAAAGTTTATAAAATTGGAAATTAACTTATTTAAAACGTTACTAAAAATAACACAAATATGCAGAAATACACACACGATATTTACTTCTTATCGATCAGTTTAGAGGAACACCACCCTTCGCGTACCGTACCGATGCGTGCGATCGATATCGCGAATATCCCATGCCTACGATTTACGATAGTCTATTTCGGCCGGCATCCGCGGCACGATCGATAACGGGCATGATCCACGTGCACGATCCCGATCTTCTCGCAAGCAACGAGGCCGGTAGCCGCACGCTATCGCAATGCGGACATGGCGTTAGCGATCATCCACTATCATCCCTCGAAAATCCGATGGGGTTTCGTATCAGGGGTCATACATTGCAGGGGTCATCGCGTAGGCGGGAAGCTTCGCTTTGTAACGAGTAACGAGTTTGCGTCCCGAATACAACAAACCGGTTATTAAATTACTGAATGGAATGTAATAGAGCAGCACTACATAATGGAGAGAGTCGCCTGTGAGACAACACGTTTATTAAGTTTACACGATAGCTAGAGAATGTGCGGAATATCATTAGACAGATGGGCTGGTTTGTCAGACGGACTAACGCTGTATATCAGTTTACGTTGCGAAATTTGCGAAGATCGCAAATTATAATCGTTATTGTAAATCAAGACTAAAAAGATTAACAACGAAACGCCATACATTGAGTCATACATTGGTCATAAACAATTTATTTTAAACTTTTTTTAATTGTAAACTTTTTAATCAATACCAATTTCAAATTGTCGATAATTAAAGAATTTCAAATTCACACTTAATGTTAAAATCGACGGCCACTTTATAAATAGGTATGTTTAAAATTATCATTCGTCTTGCGCAATAATATCAAGAGCAGACACGGTATTGTCTCGCGCCAAGTTAACCTACGCGCGGAGCGAGACCGACCGTTGACTCTTTTACGCGACGCGACGAGTTGCGAGTACTCGAGATGTTGAGATCTCAATAACTAGTGAACGGATCAAGTTCTAAGCAGGCTTGATCGATAGCTTGGGGTTAATTTATAAAGAAGAGTGTTTTTATTTTTCCGCTATTATAATAACATAATTTGCAAGAATAGAATGTAGAAGTCCTGAAAGCTGCAGCGTTAAAAACTAGAAAGTCATATTGCTATACTATATTACATAAACGATCGTGGGAAAGGGCGATGATACGAAAGATAGCGCGATCGCACATCAATGCGGAGTGCAAGCAGATTAAAGCAAAGCGCATAAGCGCTTCTCTTGACGACACGAGAACTGGTTTCACCGATGCACCGAGAGTCCGTGAAACTCGCTCGCGGTGTGCGTATACGACAACGTAACAGAGCATGAGCGCGTTGGAAATTTCGCGAACATGCCGCTTCGAGATAGGGTCCGATTAACCCACGACGACCAAACGATCTCGCCGGCGGCCGGGGTTTCCAAAGTGCAAGTACAGCAACCGTAATTGCAGTCTACTTGCAGTTACCACCTGCATACGATGTACCGTATTCCCCACTCATGCGTGTGCATAAATTATGCATGAATACGAGCGGGTCTACGACCGCAAATTTAGGAGATTTGAAGAACAGAACGGAGCAGGACAAATCTTTTCCATCCAAAACTTTTTCTCACATAAAAAAATATAAGGTATATTATGTCTATAAATCTAACGCGTATCTTTTTCCCTAATTTCTTTATATTTTATTAAATACTAAATTGAATATATATACATACAGTAGAAACTGAAAAAAGGATTTTAAAGGGAGGCTACTTGTTTCAATAATTTACAATAAAAAAAAATATATCTTTTATTTATCTCTTTTCCCTACAGAATTTCTCGAATATCCCTCGTCAATGAAAAGGATCAAATCCTTTATTTATAACACAGTATTTCGAAACAGAAAACGAGGCAAGGCACTGGCTTGATAATGGATTCATCAAATTGCCTCTGAGAATGTAAATCCAAGACATTTTATCTGAGAACTTCGTACTTCAAGCTTAAATAATGTTTGAAGAAAACCGCTTCTTTCTTGGTAACGATGGGTCAACGACACAAAATTGCGTTGCGGGACGGCAATGTATGAACACTATGACATCATTTACAAACTTGTCTCGTAGCAATAAATTATCTGGAAAGACTGTGTACAAAATTATCTTTTTTTTTTTGTTTACTCTTTTTTAAAGATATTAGCACTTCTTCTTTCAAACATTATTTCTTTGAATTTAATTATCATTATTAAGTCATCTAGTTTTAATGTTTTCTCAAATAACTTTATTCTATTAAAGAGAATTATAATTGTATTATTAATAAAGTTATCTGTGTAACGTTTTTACGAAAAGTATTTCTTCGCTTTTTGTCAATATTGCATATAAAAGATATCCAGAATAAACGCGTAGTCAGCGTTATTCTGACGTCAGGACGTTTATCATTTAGGGACCGTCTACGAAACCGGGCAATTAGGCTTGCCGATTGAGAAAGAGAAAAACCGTTCGTGTTGGCATGCGAACGAAAGAGTCGTCGAACACGCGCATATGGATTGGATAAACGCATTCCAACATGGTGTCCTCGCGAAAAGAGCGAGGCACTTTCACATTATCATGTAAACGTCAAACAACTCGAATGTATTTAGAAATGTACTCATACCACTTTCTAGATTGCCGTTAATTCCTCCAAAAATCAATGCCTTCGAATATTGATTAAAACCGATCGATATATTCGTAAATCGATTGCTTTCTTTTAGATCATGTAAAATAAATGTCTTATCATAGTTTTTAAAAAATATGAATCTTTAACTCCTTAGGAATAAATTTTCATCATTCTTATATTTTATTTCGAATTGCAATTATTGTAATGAACAGTAAAATGTTCACAATTTGACTTCAAGTATTTATTATGTTCTTTAGCGTGCCAAATGATGTAAATGCGCATAATTCTGAAAAAAAATGTAATTTACGATTTAAACGAAAGTACCCGGTTACTGACATATTCGTGATTCGATGTCAAGTCCTTTTACGTCATATATATTTGATGTAAAATACCATAAATCTAAAAGATGCGATTGTGATATCGATATTCTATGAAATATGCCCACGTGGTAACTTTTATTATGATGGGATCATTAAAAGCTACTTTAAGTATTCCAACGGGATAAAAAAGCGGCGGTAATAAATAAGCCGACGCAAATTTGCATTCAGACAGCTACTGTAGCGTGACACACGCGTACTTTGTGTCCACGTGAATACGATGAACGCAAGATGATAACCCGTGGAAACCCGCTGGTATACGTGCTACTTTTTTAAAAATTTACATCACATGGAATATAATTTTTTTAAACGATCATTCTTCGGTTTATCTCATCGTACGAGCGTTCAGAAAACGCGCGCGTAAATGTAGAAACGAGCGCAAAATAAATACACACTTATTCGCGAGAATTGATCGTTCAACGAGAAGATATCGCGAAATAAAAAACGCGAACACCAAAACAATCCATCACTGGCAATCGCCGCCAAGCCGCGGGATGGATTACGCGTTTCATAACGCGTTTAATTTTTCGAGAGGAATTCAAGAGCGTTATATCTCCCTTGACGCGATAGATGAAGTGATTTATCTGGCGAATTCCTCGAATGAACTCGCTATTACTGCGAAGCTCTCAACCCTCCAACGGGTAGACGGACGGATGTTAACCATGACAAATGGACACATACCGCGTATCGGGAGTAACCCTTTCATATCACGATGTTTCTATCACACACCCTAATCGTAGTGCACAGCTCGCAATAGTCACGTTCCCGCGGTGAAAATAACTACCCCCGTGTGGTGCGTCTGCCCACACGCGACACCTACATTTTCATTCGCGTCCGCGGTAACATGACGAAGGTCCCGTGCGACCGTCACCGTGTCACCCCCCTTCCCGGTTCTCACTATTCCCGTACTCACGTAGTAAAATGTGTATTCCGCAACGCGATAGGAACCCCGTAGAATTTGTAAATTACGTACGCGCGCGCGCACGGGATTGCTCGTTTTGGGACCTGAGCGATAAACGACGAGCGATAAACGACAAAGTCGACGGGCAGAATGTACAAATGTTGCACTATGCTGCAACCGAGTGCGGTATCCCTAAGGGATGTTTGCGCGTGCAACCCCGATTATATTGCTGCAGGTTCCTGAACGCAGCTCGTTCGTTGACAACATGTGTATAGTTGCATAAATACAACAAACAGTTTCCGTTTTCACAGAAAGTAAACGCGTGACGTATTTTTCATCGTTCCTAGTTTTTCGCACGCATGCAGAGTAGAAAAAAATCATTATTTTTTATCTCTCTCTTTTTTCGAAACAAAGAACCTATTGCTAATAATTTTTCAAACAATCAAAAAGTATAAATTTATGAATAGAAAATCTGATTATTTTCTGTTAATTCTAGTAACAGATTACTCATTATGAAATATTTTGGTTACATCACGCTCTTATTCGTAGTCACGTTCTCACGCGCGACGCTACATTTATTCGTGATTTTTACGTCTCGGTGTTATCGTACAATGCAGTGGTATACCACATCTTTTGATCTTTACAAAAGGCTGGCGTCCAGGAGTGTAATCAATGCATAGTTACGGTACATTACCGGGCTGGTAATAATCACGTTTTTGAATCGAGTGCCGTTTTTGAAGCTGCGTGCTTTATGCTGCCCATCATAATGAGTAGGATACGAGATTGCAATAACACCAGTGGCTGCCTCTGTTCAGGTCAGGGCTGAACCGCCATGGGAGCAGCAATCTCTTATTAACAGGGAGGATCAAACGGTATCCGGAAAGCACGCATTTTCTGCCACTTACTTTCCCCATTTGTATACCTCTCTTACAAATATCAGTGTATTCTCTCTCATTATAAACTCTTAATAAAAGTTATAAATCTAAATCTAAATTTTGCTACGCGATCAAAGGTCCATAATTTTGCTCGCATATAAAGCTAGAGCATATAAAGCTCGCATATAAAACTAATCAACCGAATTTTCTTCAGTCTTTTCTACCCCTATTTCATATATAATTCTTTAAGATTTGGTTGATTAGACCCAGCTTTTATTTGTAAAATTATTTAATATTTGATCAATTTTTCTTATATTACAGTGTTCTATGTTAAAACCATTATAATTAAAATTATTTTTGCTTGAACTGCATACTTCTTAAATATACTTTAGATTGTTCAATATTTTACAATATCACCTGATGTATATCGCAAAATATGTTGATAAAAAATATACATGTTCTCTATATTTCTATATATCAGTAATAAAACTAGTTCAGCAGAAGCTCTCGTTATCTCTCTTTCTCCTTCTTTCTCTGAGATTACAACTGCACACGTCAACACCTTTAATGGCTTTAACGCGTCGTTCTGCCTTTGTGGCAATTCTTCCATGAAAGACATTGCGATAAGGGTAAAGCGTAAGCGTTAACGCCAGCTGGTTTGTCGTAGTTCGCCTTTGTCCTCGACGCGCGCAAAGAAAACCAAAGCCATTCCCCTGGCATTCGCTATTCTCCTTACCATCTGAATTATTAACGTTCGCATGAACATCGCTGCCCGACATTAATAGGAGGGCCTCGTACTTCCGCACGAATCTGGACACAAGTGCTTCGCATATCGGCGGCTCGCATGGTATGCGGTTATTCAACGGTGCTATGCAAAACTAAATTGGTCCCGCTGTGTCATAACCACTTTTCTTTCCTTTCACCGCTCTATATTCTTTATATTCCGTAATAGTCGTAATACCGCCAATAAAGAAACTTGATTCAAAATCTGAACTGTGTAGATTGTCATGAAATTTTTACATACGTATATCGTGATGTCAACTTTTTAATATTTATTTTTTTCTCTTTTTTTCTCGTGGTTCATTTAAGACTCGTCGATAGAACGCTCTATATGTTTTACTGTGCGCACACGTGTCGAGAACGTAACACGGATTTTTGACTAGCAGGTGGAAGCGTTCTACCGAAACGAAATTATTCACGTATGCGTGGAAAGTAATCGCAAGTCAATACGATTTCAGCTATCGCCACAGCGAAAAGGTACAATAATTTTAAAATCATTCGAGAAAGTGAAAAATTATCGGATTTTTTAAATCTTGTATTTCGTAATAACAAATATAAATATAATTCTCTATAATATAATAAGTATTATAAAATATAAATAATTAAGATGTAATATATCCATATTCCCCAAATACATGATTCAATGTCGCAAACACCTCTATGAAACAGTATTCTCATGACTGTGATACAGACTGTGCCAACAACAGGTTTACGTGATTAAACGGAAAAGCAGAATGCTGTTCAACTATTTCGCTAACATTAATGACGGGATGGTACTTATTATTTTCCCGGTAGACAAAAGCGTCCCCGTGCACGCCTTACGGTTTAACTATAAGCCCGCACCGGATGGCGGTCGCGGACAGATACGTAGGTGCAACTGCAGACACAAAGTGCCGGAAACGTGTTCGTCGTGCGTGACACGCATAGGTGACACGCACCACCGAATGTACGCGCGCGTATTCGCATGCCTGCGTCTACAAACCGTTAAAAGCTGCCCGCCGCGCCGTTTGGTGGTATCGCACGAAAATTTTGTGGAGAAAAGAGGGGAGATCGTTTAGAGTATTGCGCGCGTTTGGCGTGAATATTTTGCACGCGTCGATACGCACTGACAGCTGAGCGGCACGCTACGTCAAATGCGATGCACGGATTTCCGCGCTGTTATTCCTTCTCCCATTTTATTCGACAGAAATACGGACCGTCCCCCGCAACTGTGAAAATTGCAAAACACATTCACGATTCCGAACATTTTTATCGCGGTGCAAAAATTTACAACCAAATTGTAGAATTATTTTATATGGCCAACGCGCTTTTTAAGTCATGAAATGCAATGGGCTTATAAATTGGGTGTATAGGTATATCAAATGGTATTTTTTTTTGCTCTCTTTGTATATGTCTCTGTGTACATATTTGTGCACGTGATGGATGCTCATCGTGAGTGGAAATTATATGGCATTCCTCTCGAAACGAAGCCGCATACATCAGCACAAACATGCGTTAAAAATTACATTCTAGACATGAACGCGCTTTATCTCGGATTATCGTTTATTTACGCGAATAATTTGTGTAAATAAATATCTATCTAATTTTTGCTGATAAAATGTGTATCATAAAAAATTATAAAGTTCTCAATCATAAGGACAAACAAAGAACGAGACGTTATAAATAAACAAAAATATGTCAATCTTTAGCATATAAGTATAGATATAATCAAAGTTTGTGCAATTTTGTTAGAGATACATGATAAAAATTGTTTTATAAAGTAAAATAATGATACATAGATTTTAATATGTATCAATATATAAACAGCATTTGATCGGTTAATGCACGGTAGTTTCATAAATATTTTAAACTTTGTTAGAAAAAGCGAGTGATCCATTAAAATCAGGGGAAGGGAAGTAAAATTCTTTTATTATATTATATGTATATCATGCTATTTGTTTCGCTCAAATTCTCGATATTATTCAGTAATGATGCACCGATGCAGTATATCGAGAATGGAATAACGGAACGTCGATACGCGTAAATTAATCCTAATTAAATAATTTCCACCGAAGCACGCTCGTAATGTGAAAATAAATAATTGAATCGGTATGGGCACAGTGTTCATTGATATTTTTAACAGAGCCATCATTCGCAACGTGCTGTTGAACGAGCAGTCGCGTGTGTATACGAGTTGTTAAAATAAATCGCCGGATAAATTGCCGCGAGAGATATCGGAAATATAGTAAATACTTTTGCGTAGCAGGCACGAGAATATCAAAACGGAATAATAAATTTCATATCGCGCACGAGCGATTAAAAATTTACACCTGCGCTTCGTAATCGAGATAGCTTCGCCGTTACGTAATACACGCGAGCAATGCAGAATGCTCCTATCCCTCTCTATCTCTCTCTTTCTCTCTGCAATCGTATGCATCGTTAATATTTCACTTGACAACGAAAAGTCATGCGAGTTATTCTCGCCTAGTCTTTTCTTAAGTGTTAATTATTACCATTGCAGACGTTACTTCTGGATATCACGTTTGCTGTCGTTGCGCGAGTCTATATTTTCTTTGCTCAATATAAAGATCGCGTTTAAATGTGTTTGTATATCCGTTTCATTCCAAATGTTTTCCTTTGTCTTTTCTATCCTTTAAGTGCAAGCATGTCCATAATGATAATGTTAAACACGTGGTGAGAATACGCAACGAATTTCGTCGATCTATTAACATTCCGCGAGCGGATGATTCGAATCGGCGCAGCCTTCCAATGCGCATTTTTCATGGGCTCCAAAAATTCGCGTATGCAATATCGAATCAAAACGCGTGTACCTCGAGAGAAATGTGTCTCGCGAAAAATTTCGTGACGCGTCCACAGCGCCGCTCGACCGCGCATAGAAACACGTGGCATGCGGCACTTTCCACGCGCGGATAGAAACAACGATGGTATCTCTTTGACGTGCTCGACGTCCCCCTCGCATGGCCTTGTCAAATGAAATTCCGTGCTGTCATACGCCGTAGACGACAGAGATGTATGAAATATATGGAAAAGAACTTTGCGAACCTGCGACCGATGTCTCGGAAAACGTGACCGCGCGCCGCTCGATTCCGGTGATCTTTAAAGAGGATAGTTCATACGATAAGCACACATTCTAACGCGATTGCTGTTTTTCGTCTTTTATATTTACATTGATAACCATCATATCAGACGAATAATTTTATAAGAAAATACATTTATCGCTAAAGTACTTACTGATAATTATAGATCTGCGCGCGTATCACGGCAGAAAAATCGTATTGAATAATTAATATTTCATTTTAGTTTGTTTATTAATGTACATAAAGGCCATTCGACGGCAATATATTAATAATTGGTATAATAATTATATTGATATTACAAGATAAGTATTCATCAATATGAAATCCGATTACATAGTCGACTAGTTTGCTTAACGAGTATAAACAAAATTTTAATGAATCTCGTTATGAATCACCATCAGTTATTCACGAGTCCAAATTGATTGTTCGTAGTTCATTACCTTTCATGACTTAAAAAAATTATCGGAGCTTTGAAGGAAATTCGGAAATTCTCTTGATATCCGTTTAGAGAAACATTAGAGAATCATGAATTGTCATCTAAGATTTTAATGAACTATCCGCGCAGCGAACAATAGACACGTGGAGAAAGAAAGAAGGAAAAAGAGGAGAGAAAGATATAGAAAACAATGTTTTAAACAGAAGAAAAATGAAAAATATTGATCTTACACTCCCCATGATAGATTTTTAAAGAAATAAAACTCTCTTGAACAAAGTTTTTGGAAGTAAAAAGCTAAAATTGAAAAATAATGTTAGCAAGATTAACAGCAAATTTGCAATATTATAACATTTATTAAGATAAAACCCAAACAAGTTAATTATAAATAGAAACTTTATTACTCCCATACATCACAAGAAAAATCCGTAAAAGAAGCAAATACAAAATGAATGATAGATGAAGAAGCACACCGAGAGCGCATGTCGAATGAATTGACGAATCACCCGCAGCATGCAAAAAGAGAAACAATTGAGCGGCGAGCAACGAGTGAGAAATTGGTCAGTACAATGCGTCCCGTTAATTGACGTGGAATTTCAGTTAGAGCCTCGTCATCTCGTTTCGACGAGAAACACGTTACGGCTTGACGATCACAGTGATGAAACAAATTTTGAATTTTTTCGATAAATTTCTCAAAATAGATTTCAGAATAGACAGAATAGATAAACTGTGTAGGATAATAACATAGAAATTGATGAAAAATAATATTTAAAAATATACTTTATGCTAATTATTGCATTTGCATTTATATACTAAAATGTGGAGGTAGCTTTCGTATTATCTAATTTCAAAATACTTCAAAATACGATTAAATTATAATAGTCCAATTTAATCACAGTCGCAAATGTAAATATATAATTATTGGATTAATAACAGGATAAGTTTAACAGTTAAAATTATTAATCAAATAACTCAAGCGAATATTAAATATTAAATATTTTTGTAATATTATTACTACCGTTCTAAAATAAAAGTAAAATAGTTATTATGAAATTGCTTCGTGTACCATATGTATCGAATCAGCAATCGATTAAATGTCAACGAGAGACGCATGCGATGAATGTGCGGTCAACAAACGACAGTTCAATTGAACACTTAATACTGACGAGACCTAGCTGACATATTACACTATATAATTATCATACATCTATCTCGTCTATACTTCTCGTGTTCATGCAAAACAGCAAAGTTTATCTTGGAATAAAAAAATATATTTTTTATTTCGATATTATAGTCTAACAATAATTGATACTTTTTTTAGACAAATATAGTGCAATAAAAATCCTAAGATAATATGTTGTACACCCAACATTAAATTTCGAATTTTTTATATAATCTATTCGATCTTATTCCAGCTTATAGTTACGCTTTGTCAATTGCAATAATAGTAATAAGTAAGCATTGGTAAAAACCGGTGTAACCGGCCCTTAAAGCTACTATTTATATTCTACGATTATGTAAGTGTTCGCTCCGTGTTACTTTCTCGGACAAAATAAAACGAAATATCGATTTTCGCGCAAGCAGGTCTTACTGTTCGCGTGGCACAAATATCACGCTTCATTAGATTAAAGTGCGAGTTAATGTAATAGGAAGAATTTACATCAGTAATCATGCGATCTTCTATCAAAACATTTCTCGCAATAATCTAAAGCATTATTCATTAACTTATAATGCTTCAAGCTTTTGAATTCATAAAAAACTCAATTGCAATAAAATTAAAAGAAGCAATCTATAAAGATAAAATGCGAATGAAACTCGACGAAAATTAATTTCTCTCGTTTCTTGCAATTAAAACCTATTCTAATCTACAAAATATTTTATATATATACTGTATAGTCAATATTATCGTGACTTGCATATATATTTGCGAATTCTCAAAACATTGACAGCATAAAATGGCCATGTCTTAATAATTGTCAACAAACTCATAATATCGTTGCGGTTCGCAATAAAGAGTTATAAAAGTGCAAGGGTGGAAAAGATATTCATGTCAAAAGAGACTGCTTTATCATCAGGAAAATGATTATGCTGCATTGTAGGAAAAATTTTAGCTGCAGGAATTTGCTCAAAGTTTCTTTAATTTCTAATTAATACTTTTCACACAAAAATCATATGTGCGAAGTTTCACGAACAAATAGGTACCAAAATTTAATATTTCATATTTCAGCAAAATGTAATAATTTAGTAAGTATTTTAAATTTTGCAATGTAAAAGTCGTTTAAAAAATCTTAAAAATGTCGAAATAAACAAATAACGAGCTTTGAGCAAAAATAACGAAATGTCGAATTAACACAAAAGCAAACAATATGATATTAAAACTATAAAATAGAACAATGTTTTACAAATGTTTTAAGAAAATACTTATTGGTAATTATGATGTTAATGCTTACCGGACAATTTATATAGAAGTTGCCTCATTAAGTATTTATATAGATAAGTATATCGTAAAGAAAAGAGGTCTCGAAACAACGAGAATAACTTTCATCTAATCCAACTTACGAAATTTATAGCTACAGGCAACGAATCCGCAATAAGAGTCGTGTGTATGTTGCTCTTATCACGCTTGTGCAGAAGCCCGATTTTCTCATTTCCGGCGATCGAATCTCTCGCGAAAACTCCAAATCCCCATCGTAAAACAGATAAAACAGATAAAAGGTTCAAAAGTTTTCTATCTTCCTCTCTTTCTTTTCTGTTGTGCTGCGGTAAGAATGATTCAAACTTTCAATTACAATTTAAAAGAATTAAACAATTTAAAGATACTTCTCGTTGAAAATACGTCAAACTTATAATCGACAAGATATATAAGAGCTGCATGCGATAAGTAATCCCGAGAGAACAACTCTATCGAGAACACAGTAATTGAAAATCGGAAAACCTTCGTACGTGAAAACATTGATTTCTTTGTCGATATTGCTGACTGCGGCCAAATATCATATTTCTTCGCTTATTGTCAGGCCGTTTCTTTTGACTTTTTTCTCAAATTCTTCACGCTCCCCAAAGAAATCTCATTTTTACGAGTCTGATTCCCGAGAACGATTCTTTTCCGCGGGCCATTTCGTGAAATGGACGAGAAACGAACAAGAGGTCCAGATTAAATACAAGCAGCTCTAATAGGATTGAACTATATTTTTCCTGAAACCAGAATCCAAGCCACAGTGCGGACGGTTCTGATGAGTATCCCATTAATCCTCGAAAATTTCACGGAATTTTAATCAAGGAATATACCCGCCGCCAATTATCGGCATTTCTTTTCGTATCCCATTACATTCCACTCTTAAAAATTAATCAATTTATTAATATTGAAACACGAACAGATCAAAACGGGATACGTGATTCTAAAACCAGATACATGCGTCAAATTCTTTTTTTTTTTTTTTTAATTAAAAAACTTTATTTATTGGATCTAATAATTCGATCAATGAGCTCTATCAATGAGCTTTGATGCAGCTTGGAAGACATTAAAGATCTTGATATAGTTTATTTTCATTATATAGTTATATTAATAAAAATAAATTATATCGAAAGATCGAAAGATAACGTTATGCATGGATATCGTCACTAAAAAATTATTTAAACAAGCAAATTTGCATACATTTTACTACAAAATTGAACATATAATCTTTGATAGAATTTTTGTAAAGATAATCGAAATTTACGATATTTAAACTATTAAGTAAATCACGATATTCAGTAAAGGCAAGAAATGTAATGTATAACAAAGACATATTAACTCGATTGAAAGGTAAAAGAAAGGAGTCAACTACTGTTGTTAAGGGAACAAAGTAAAAGGACTTATTTATAAGGTTAAAGACACCGTCGTGGCACCCCATCGTTCAACTTCATGTAGACACACCCGCACGGTAACAATATATGACAAAATGGTTTATGTCTACAGTCAGGACGGGAACGTATGTATCTTTATGCAGGTATGCAATCGCATAAAATTAAGTAGACAACATGGCAGAAACAAACACGCATACCATAACGAGGCTCATGTGTACAGGTTTCTACTTGCACACTTAAAAACCATAAGAAAGCAATGTACAAGTTTCCACTTGCACACTTAAAAACTATGAGAAAGCAATGTACAAGTTTCCACTTGCACATTTAAAAACTCTGAGGAAGCAATGTGCAAGTTTCAACTTGCACACTTAAAAACTATATTAGGAAGCAATGTGCAAGTTTCTATTTGTTTCATATTATCCTATAAAAAAAGGGAAAAAATAATAATTACATACTATCAAGTCTAATCAGATAAATCATATCTTATTTCAATATTTGTATTACATAAACATTTAAAAAATGGTTTATTTCGGATGTCCACAGTAACCGTTACAACTGATACAGAATAAATATAACGAAACGTTGTCCGATAAAATCAAAATACTATTATACAAAGAAATTTATTGTAAAATAATAATGTATTAATAATTAATATACAATTAATTAATATAGGTATACTAAAAATGTATTTCTATAAAAAAATGTATTTTTCTTTAATAAAATAATATATCGCTATATTATTGTCTATTTAAGGAAAGAATTAAAACATGCAATATTATATTACTGATTATGTATTTATATATCTTGTATTAAAATAAAACTGATATAATTCCCACATATCATCAGACTTTCTGAAGTTCTGATTTTATTCTGTACAATTGTTTATCTATCCATCAAATAATTTAAATAATACCGTGTGCGCATCACGCCGTTTTCGTGATCCCACGAATCGCAGAATCCGGCAGAAGGAATAGAAAACGCGCGGGAGTCTAATTTGAGAAATAAGTGGCGCAACTTCGGAGCCAAAAATATGTCGAAAGGAAGTGTCTGGAAGACGAGATGTGTAGGCTTTAAATTGCTGCCACCACGAATTTATTCTCGTCGCTGTCAAATGCCCGCGTTCTCAATTTGCAAAAAGATCAGATGGATTTGCGAAAAACTCCCAACCGCACGTGAATCGGGCCACGCACATTGATGTATTCTGTCCTCATATACTTATCTCGTGAGAAGCTATTGCGAAAATGTATGCCACCGTTTTGACAGATTAGACACAAAAAAGGTGTGATGAACATTATTATTACCAGCAATGAGGCGCCGCGCCATCGGATCGAAATGCCATTTCTCAGGGGTGAATGGCAAGATCGTTGCGATAATGTCTGTGGGAGCGCGCGGTAATCGCGGCGTGACGGGCGAAAGAATTACGAAAGCCGCACTCTCTCTCTCTCTCTTCTTGCAGAGAGATCCGTAAATGAAAATCGGTATCCCGCCTCCGCGAGTGTCGCGCGAGTATATTCGTGTAAACAACTTCCGCGTTTGTTAACCGCTTTGTCTCTACTAAAGTATACATGTGGTCGCGCGCAACCGGTTCGGAAAACCGTTTGTTTTCCTAATCCTTTCGCTCATATTACGCGGAAATTGGCAGGGTAATAATACCCCTCCGTGAGAACGTGCGCGATAAACGCGCGCGATTATATGGATGCGGGATAACGTAATCTTCAAGTTCCCTCGTGGCAATCGCGCGCGGAACCGCTTGTACGATCGCGTCTGATCGAGACGGAGAAACAAGACAATTAAGACGCTATATACTGTTTATTATTGCTACGCCCGTCACCGACCGAGGTAGCGGTTCATTAGCAAAGAACTATCATTGTTCCGTAAGTAGGTCCGGAGTATGGCCGGTTCCCACAGGGTTGCCGACCTTCGTCATCGTGGATGCCAACCTTCGGTAGACGGATGATTCGCCCGACCACAAATTCCGCTTGTTAGGGAGATCCACGCGATGAGAATCGTATGCACCCGGAAATCACCGACGGTCGCGGAATATTATATATGCACGGCCCCTGTGGACCGCATATGCGCAAAGACGCAATCGTGAGAGATCTGCCGACAACGAAAAACGAAACGGACATAAATCACCGGCGCGTCACGCGAGCTTCTCGATGTCGTTAATATTGCGGTAAGAATAGAACCTGGGCGCGTGTTATATGCATAATCAGATCCGCTCGACTAGTTTTCGTGTATCCTGCGGAATTTGCCGGAAGTCGCCCATCATGAGATAAAATCAAATCATGCGACTTGTATCGCGTACGCCAAGTACAATAAGTACGTCAAGTACGATAAAAGTATAACCATATATAATATGTGCTATTATTCGCGAATGAATATGAAACAGATATTTTACTATTTTTAATATATACAATATTCTTAGCTAAGTTTAATAATCTTCATTAATGTGTCCAAACAAATAAAATTTAGATTTGTGTAAGTACAATGCTTTAAT
Source organism: Temnothorax curvispinosus (assembly GCF_003070985.1). Lineage (NCBI taxonomy): Eukaryota > Metazoa > Arthropoda > Insecta > Hymenoptera > Formicidae > Temnothorax > Temnothorax curvispinosus. Next base: position 303,027 of record NW_020214511.1, read on the forward strand.
CATAAAAAATGGAACGATATTAATAATATTAATGTTGCTTCGTTAATGTTGTTAATTTTGAATTAATTTTAATTGCAGTTAGTTTTTATCTACAGAAAACTGCAGTTTGATGACCATCTCACTACTACTATTAATTATCGCTAACAATTATCGAGAACAATGAGGTAATTGCCAGCTTTACGAATAATTAGATCGAAGCACCACTAAATGACTCCAAACTGTTTCGATCTTGAGGCGAATCTCGATCATTATCGATCGCCAATTACTGGAACAGTTTCAAATCACATCAAATAATTAATTATAAATTCTCAGACATTATACACGGACCTGCTAATTTAGAGTTACGCGCATATTAATATATACGTAAATGAATGCATGATGACGCAGTCGATCTATTATCTCGGGTAAATTCTGTTACGTTCAATATTGTTTCAGTTAGTAATCAAAATCTATATTAGATAGATGTATCCATATGCACCACAGAGATATAATATTCATAAATGTAGAAGACATATATATTATATGTATAGATATATCTGGTAGTTGCATTAGTCGTATGCATGCAGCATTAATGCGAAATTTTATAATTTAATGAGCCCATGCACGATGAAATATGATGCGTCCGGCATGACATAGGCTCGCAAACGTTTGAAATAAATTTTTGTCGTGCTTTATATTTTTTGTGAAGTTTTGTGTTTTTCTTGCGTTGCTACTTGCCATAAATCGTACAAATGCAACGAACGTGTCAAGAATATAGCTGAAAATATTTTTAAAATATGTTTCTAGCAATAAAAACAAATTATAAACTATTTGATTAGGTTCGTTATATTTATTCTCATATTTTATTTACAAATATGACTGCGATCTGAAGCAAGTAGAGTATCCCGTGTGACCTATATTGGAGTTCACATTTATAACTAGAAAATTAAATTGAACTTTATATCAAGAATATATCATTTCACGATTCTATTTTTGAGAAGCGGTATCGAAATACCGAGACGGCAATGTCTCATCATGCTCGTTCCACAGAGAGAGAAAAAGAGAGAAGTGATGACGTTAAATATATCTAATGTATGTGTAATGATTCAAGCATTAGCACACACATTGATTACATGATGTAACATTCAATTTTAGCCTACGCACTAGCCAGAATAAAATTCATATTAAACTCGTCACTATGCTCAAACGATTGTCATGAAATCAAAATCTTTTTACACGAAACGGAGTTTTATTATTGAGGTATTAAACGCAAGATAATTTAGCGGGCGAGGAAAAGGAGATGGATAATTCGATAAGATAACGTCGCGATGTACGGTGAACCCATCGCGCGATCTCTTTTACAGCGCGACGCTGGAACAGATAAAACGAAAAAGCGATGTGAGGCTACGCGGTTTGTAAATGTTGAAAAAATTAACATTCGCAAAAATATTCATAAATATTCGAAGTAGAGGAGGAAGAGGCGTGAGTGTGGTTTACCGCACACGTGCTTATAATTTCTCTTCGGGTTACGTTAGGCAATCCTCCACCTTCACCCCCACATTATTAAAACTGGACATATGTGCTCATCGTAATAAACCTTCGGAGTTGGAACTTCGCTTGCGCGCGTCAACGGTACCAATTACGCAGTAGATACGCGTTTCAACATCTCCCTGGCTCCGATGTGCGTATGACAGTGTACGACGGGTACGTTGGCGTAGCGTACGCGCCAGGGAAGATAAATCGTAATCCTGGTCGCAACCAGGCACTCGCAATGGCGCAAGATATTACGAAATAGGTGGAGGTATAATGATGTCCGAAAGGCAATTGTACGGCGAATAATGCAGCGCGGTTAAAGCGAGATACGAAAAAAAATCGCGTTATCCGAGCGATCGTAGGCTCCTCAGAATTCCTCACGTCTATCCATGCCTTTCCACGGAAGGGAAGTCCATCGTGATAGGCCATTCAGCAGAAGTTATAAATTGACTCGGTAAGAAGATACGCGGTAGAGCTGAGATCACTTAAACGGCATCTGGCTACCTCTCAAGATAAACGTAACGCGGCAACGTGAAATGGTTTTATTCGCGACATCACCGAAGTCGGATAGATAAATGGGAGCTCTTGAGTGAGCGACACTAATATAATGAAGATTGAAATGAAAATTGCATTTCAATAACAAAAAAAAATATATATATATTAATAGCTTCAAAAGTGCGGAAGTCGTAGACACTCTATGAGCAAAAGCAAAGAGACGCAGCAAATATAAATATAAGGCAAATTATAATAAATATCAATAAATATAGAATACAATTATTATTAAAGCCGATATCAATCAGACGTCAATATCAATATCAATTTCTATTTTTTTCTATATAACGTAATTTTCTATGTTACGGTATAATGCCCATTTACATTTTTTGATCCTACGTTTCTTACTCTTCTTCATATGTACAATATCTGATCATTACGAGTTAAAACAATTAAGACAGATTCTTTGAGACAAAGTCAAAGTCGAGTTTGTTAAACAAAAATTTGAAAAGTGATAATTATATCCTTTAAAACCATATTTGTAAAAAATCGCCCACAATTTATTAAGAACGCCTTTGTTTTCTTTAAAATCGCGTGCGTTTTATTTAAAACCTTATGCGGTTTTTTTACTATAATGACTATAATGACCCATAGATGATAGTGACTTTTTTTAGTCACTTGTCAAAAAAGAAGGTGACAAAAAGTGACTAAATGGCAGTGTTGACATTGAAAAAAAGAATGAACGGAAATTCATGCACATTTAATGGAAGCTATTTTCGCTATTATACGTTAATTTGTTCGATGATAATAATCGGGTTACAAAATAGACCGTATCCGGCTCGTTGTCCGGAAAAGAGAATCTCAACATTGTGCTAGCGAACAAAGGGCGGGGCAACTAAGTACAATAGACGCTAAGATGACGAAGACATCGCGTTTGATGATAGATAACGAAGGAAACGACGACAACGGCGGAAATACTGTCCTCTTAACTGTTTTTAAAATCTTTCCAGTTACCGTTATTATTCGATTTATGTTGTTTAATCTGTATTAATCCACGTTTATGACTGTAAGTCAAAATTAATATTCTCATCGCAAAAATATTCGAAGAAACCGAAATACTATACGTGACAAGAATGTATTGTTAATTATTCCCGATTGCCAATTACTTATTATTATAAAATTGCCAAACCGGAATATAAATTATTAATATTATTATATGATGCATTATATACCAAGTGTTATTTTTGTATAGAGATACGGCGGAGTGTGGGACCAAGCTGACCCGACATACTACATCATAATGCAACAGTTAAACGTACGCGACTCCATGGTGCAGCGTATATGTGAGAGATGCGTAGTGATCTCGACGTTTGTGTATTAAATACATTGCAATTTGCTTGCCAATTAACGAATACTGTTGCACGCAATCCGGCCTCTCGTTCTTCACGATGTAAATCGCACGCGACTTATTGTTTTGATGGCCTCTTATGAAAGTCAGAACATTTCAGCAAAAAAAAAATGTTTTGGTTTTATATACAAAACCTGTACGAAACACGAGAAGTTGTAAATAACATTACTGTGTAAAGATAATAACTTGAATCACACACACGCTCTAATAATTATTTATAAATCTAAACTATTTATAAATCTATTTAATATAAAGTGTAAAAATAAATATTCTATAAATCAATATTCTAAAGTTATATGTATAATATTTACACAATTTAGATCTACAACTAAATCGAAGCAAAAAAAATTATTTCCTTAAAAACTAATTATCTTTAATCGTCAAAATTGAAATTAAATTAAAAATAATTGGCCGTATGTGTTCTTTTTTTAATCTTCGAACGATATCGTAAGACTCTTAAAATTATACCAAAAGAATCTTTCAAAGGGTGCTAATCATATAGCGGGACGGACAGTTCGCCCTTCCGAATAGATGGATAAAGGTAATATCGTGGCTCAAAGGTAACCGAATTAAGCGGCTCATTATATGGTGAATTCTCAAAGTGCCATCACGCCTGATGCATTCAACGAACGAGCATTATCGCGTACCTAAATACGTGCAGCGCTTCGACGCATGTGAAACATTTAATTTTCATATAACGTTATAACCCCAGGTTTAGCGTACATAAACTATTTACCATAATTTGATAATAACACGCTCAATCCGTATGCAAACAAAAACTAGCTGTGCCCTAATTGCGCTTTAGTGCATCGACATACAACAAATGGCAACAAAATGCACTTAGAAATGTAGGAATAAAAATCTATATATATGTGTCATTATTGTGATATAATGAAATAAAATCTTTTATTACGTCAATAATTTAATAAATAATATAGAAATAAGTATGCAAGAATAATGAAAAATACTCTCGTTACACTTTTGAGTGCACATACCGATAAATTATAAACTGCTAGTACACGTTTCAATAACGTATACAACATACGCAGAATATTTGATAAATTCATTTATTCAATAAACGGCAACGGTCGGCACGACAGATTGTTGAGTAAAATCAATAAAACGTATCGTGTCGCGCGATAATTAATTTGTACATCAGCTATATCAGTTACAGTTGATTGTGTTCAAGGAGTCCGCTAATTAGCCACAGGAAAGTGCGTTGGTGTCGTATCACTGACGTCCTGTTACACTGGCACAATAATTAAGGTGCGGCGTTATGATAATTTATAGGTAATAAATTTCGCTCAGCGTTCCTGATCACATGCAGAACCTCAATCAAACCGTGGTGCGTGGTTAGGTATTGCTTTATAGCGCTAATAATTTCTTCGGCGGCACAGCCTCCTCGAGAGACCGCGTGTACACGCGCTGAATCACACGTCGAGACGAAACAAACTGCAAAACTGCTAGCGCGACGTGCAAATCGACCGGGCGCACGTCACGTTTTTTTTTTCCGCCGAATCCGCCGCGTGTATATCCGTTACGTGTACTCTTTCGTGACTGTGTTAACATTCCGAGAGGTATACGCAACAATTGACATTTACGCGCCGGACGATCTGGGACGTTGGCGATCTCCCCCGCGGAGAAAACCGAAAACCAGTTTACGCGCAAATCTGTATGGGTGGCGTGTATATGTCTCGCACGACGCGCGCCCGTTATCTGCCCGCGAATAATCGGAAAACGGGGTATTCCGAATAACAACAAACGAGCCAAGCCCCTCAGTGAAGTTAAATATGAAGTTAATCTACAATGTGTAGCTAGGAGAAAGTCTAACATTGAAAAATCATTTGTGAGAAAATTATATATGTTACTGCAATGCTATTTTAAATGTAATGTATGAATGACGATGTAATTGAAAATAATAATAATAATAATAATAATTAAAAAGTTTAAAAATAAAGTTTAAATAAATATCTTTATAGAAAATCCTATTTAAAGATTATCTTGGAGAATTCTCTCGGATTTATTTCGCGCTATTATTTTACGTACCATGCAGGAAAAAGTTATCTCTTCGAAGGCATTTAGATTCGAAAACTAAAACTGAAACATTATAAAGACTCTCCCGTGATATAAGCTCGTAACTATTCATTGTCAAGTAATCGTCATGCGTACAAATGTAATTGAAATTCGAAATAGGGGCACGCACGGTCGTTATCGCGACTGGCTGTGGCGGCAGAGAAGCGAAATGTAAATTATCGTTTCAATTGAAGCTATCAGAATTTCTGGCGCAACAGATGGTCCTTATCTCGATGTGATGAATTTTTCTCGTAATAAAAATTGCAGACGCGCAACACGCGAGTTACATAGCTTCTACGTGAGATAAGCCTTCACTATAGTGTTCACATAAATAGAAATGTAAATAAAGTACAAGGTACGTATGAGATGCACCGAAGTCCCAATTTCACTCCGGGAGACATACTTGTTGAACTCTCAACCGTCGTCTACAATACACGGAGTAAGCGTGGAGTAAGGAGTAAAAGTAGGCGTAAGAGGGCTATTTTCGGTTTAAGAGAGCTGGCGTAAGAGCGTAAGCGAAATAAATTAATTTTATTTCTTACTTCTACTCTTATACTCTTAACACTTACGCTCGGCCAATCAGAACGCAACAGGCCTATAATGTTTACTCCTGCCTACTCTTACTCCTTGCTCCACGCTTACTCCGTGTATTGTAGACGACGCTTCACGAATCGCGCCCGTGTTGTTGAAGCTGTTTTGCACCTGACACTCCTCTGTGGCGTGGAAACTTACGGTGAGAAAGAAAAGCGAACGGGAATCCGGTGCGATCGGTCGAGCGAAATTATCGTGTAAAAAACCCGCGATAGGAAAAGGATTGGCGTAAGAGAAAAGGGAAATGAATTTAAGTGAAAGAGTCCGGCGGCCCCGTAATAGCACGCCTGGCAGTTTTATAGGCGATCATAACGCGGAGTTTATATCTAGGAGTTCCGCAAGTGCGCCCGCACGAGAGCGGATGGATCGTAAAGGACTGGCGGATAAATCACGATGGGATGCCCTATTCCGCCGCGGAGGCTAGAATATAGAGACAGAGGCGGACACGTGGGAGATTAAACGGGACATTAAAAATATAAGACGTGCAGTGGCGCGGAAAGATGCAAAGTGCGATTAAAAAGGGCGACGCCGGCGGCTGAGGCGGCGACCGTTTGCATTATTATCGCGAGATTACAAAGATTGTGTTGCATTATGCAGACAATTCAAAGAGACCTTTTTGCGCGGTGAGTTTCTTCTCTGGCTCTGCTGTGACCCCGACGTTTTTAATTATTTTGTAATTTATTACACAACTAGAGAGTAATAATTGATGAATAATTGCGCATACAACTTAATGGATCTATAGAAAACGTAAACGGTTTTTTTTAAGTATTTTCTTTTTCGATAACATATGTAACGGAAAAAAAACAGTGATATTGGAAATGTAAGTTCGCAAATGATTAATTAAATACAATAATTCTTCTTTAATTTATTGTTAAAATTAGAGATATTATTTTTCAAATGCACGTGTTGGTTTTATGAAAAAGACAAAAAGAGAAAAAGAAAATTTGATTTATGATCGAACAATATTCGATACATTGAATTCTGTTGGTACGTGGATATCACGGAAATGTACTGAAGCTACATTAAACATACCACAATCCTGTTTAAATGATAAATATTGTATTATACTATGTTCTGTTTGGATATGGAATTATGCAGTAGTCGTATATAACAAGCTAGAATGTTATTAAATTTAGCATTAACTATGACAGAACAATAGATAGAAAAATATAATAATGAGATGCTTATATCTTTCAGGTCGAACTCTTTTCAAATATTCTTACCTTTTACGTGAGAAATATATTATTTGATATTCAGAGTAAGTTTTAATTCTAGTAAATAATATCATTTCGCTCCTTTATAGGTAACTATAACAATTAAAACTTACAGCAGAGAAATACATAATTAAATTTAAAAAAACAATTAAGTTTGCGTTATATTATTATACATATTATTGGTATATATAATCTAAATTAAAAAATTAATGTAATAACTGTGTGTGTTTACATATAATAAAAATAAGCGCATAATCCATATAAGAGATAAGCGTATAGTTCATAATTGTTCACGAGTAAATCAGTCATTCCTACATATACGATCTATTCACCAAGTTATTGATGTTTAGACATTTCATACAAGAGAACTAATCTCTCCAATATACAACAACGAATAGATATGCCGATGAATTTCGTGGCAGTTCGTCAAACGTGAAATATTCAATTAACTTCTTGTCCCTATGTTCCGCATATATGTATCCTGAGCCGTTAATTAATTTGAACGTCGTCCTATGCTATATCCTATATGCGTTGTGTCTCCCATATCAGGATGCAAAGCAGCTATTAGCCGGATCTATTCTCCGCCTTCATTAGGCAATAAACTCGAATAATTATCACCACTACTTACGTGCCGCGCCAACCTCCCCCTCTCTCTTTCTCTCTCTTTCTAGTATTATGCCGTCGTGCTATCGCTAAACTCGAAAACCGCCTCAACATGCCCGAGATGTCGCAAGATTGCGGTATGCGAGTGTGTGTGTGTGTGTGTGTGTGTGTGTGTGTGTGTGTGTGTGTGTGTGTGTGTGTGTAAGAGAGAGAGCGAGTGTGTTAAACGTTTACCCAACTTCTTCCTGGCGTGCCAAATGCGCCAAACGTGACCAATTATCGAATTTCCGTCTTTTTCGACTTGAGGCTCGCAGTATTTTCCTCGCCTCTTACCCATCGCGTTCTATGTTCTCTCCCTAATGATTCCGTATGATACTTATCTTTCGATCGTGATAATTCACACCGTCCTGCCGTTTCCGTAAATGGAAATTTCGTGATACGTGTGTATGGCAGCCATGAACCTCTAATGAAAAATTCATTAACATTTTTTTCGCCGAAAAACTCATTGATGTACAATCGATATTAAATTTTTTCCCAACGTTGAAAATTTAATAAATGTTATGAATTTGCTAAAATTCGCCATACTACGATTAAATATTTAAAATGTATTTTTTTTTTATAATAAAAGGAGATTTTTTTAGCTATTTACACGATGTAACTTCATTTGACAAATACGCAAATTTTTCATTTTCTGAATAAAAATTGATTAAACTAAAATTTTGACAACTTAAAATTCTCTTTCTTTTAGAATGGTGCATATTATAATTCGACTGGGTCCTGTATGCTGCACGTGTGTATAAACTTACACTGGATTTTATCCCAGCGAATGCACGAAACGTGACCGATTACAGACGTCGTTTTCTCACGAAATGCGATCCCACCGCGAACTCGGTCTCATCAATCCGCCGATCTCATCTCGATCCCTCCTATATCCTTTTACAGCGTCTCGTAGCTCTAGCGAGAGAACATTTTGATGGACGAACCATGAACATAAGGTACGTAAGTCGTATATCGATAGATGGGAAGAAAGGAGGTGTTTAAATAATGCACCATGAAAAATGAAGAAAAACGAATCGCGTATAAATAATGAAATATATTTCTAACGTAGGTATGTGAAATATGACTATCATTTTTTTTCTTAAAAATAAATATTAGATTGATGTATTCAAAGATAAATATAAAGTGAGGAAAATTATTGACATATTTTTAATATGATATGCACTAAAAGATGACTCGACCGTACAGAACAATTGATCTATGACACGATTATCAGTAAGTAAAATATATAAATTTGCCTTTGGAATACATGTCGTGCACGAGGAAGACGACAATAAGAGCAGAGGTTAACGAGATCTCGATGTTGCTGGGTACGACTAGCCGTTGCTGATATCACTGATTCTTTTTACGACTCTCTCCTCCACCGTGCCGTTACTCAGACTCCCTCTCTTGCTCTATTTTCGCCCTAAATGAATCACGATTCACCTCGTATTCTCGCGCCGTTTATCTCTCCGCTGCGAACGATAGTATTTATGCGCAGGTATAACAAGTCCGGTGAATATTGTTTAGTTCTCGCACGTTATATACACGCACGTGAATGTGCGCGTGTACGTGTACCCGAGATGCTGTCGATTTGCATACGCGTTCTCGTAAATCATTGAACGCCTCGGTATAACGTGTAAACGACGTGTCGAACACGTGCCCGCCGAAAGGTGAGATGCATTAGAGATATATGTCTATCATTAGGTTAATGCAAGATAGAGATGAATGTGAAACAATGTTTCTCAAGCAACGTTCGATGGAAGGAGTGTTTTAGGATACGTTTTTCTGCGGTACATTTTTTAGATATAAAGTTTTTTTTACATATTTCACATTTTCCACCAGAATTTCGTTTACAATTTATCCTAAATTGTAAAAAAATTTAAGGAAAACGATTAAGAATCGTTAACAGACACGCTAATAGACACGTAAAGTATATAATTTAAGTATAAAATTAATTTTAAATGCACGAATTCACTTGCAATGTATTTTTTAATTATTTTCTTACTGTTTAGAATGTATCTCGGAATGCATATTAAAAAGAAATACCAATGCGGATAGCAATAAGCTAATTACATAATTATTTTATCGCGTAAGTGTGATCATAAAAAATTGTAAGAAAATTGCATCTAAATTATAAATTATTCGTGTCGCAAAACGTATCGTTTTTTTTTTTATATAAATATTATATACAGCAAAATAAATATGTAAAGACAAAAAAATCAATATAAAATATGCAAAAATATTCTCGTTATCGAGATCGGTCCCGGCCCAGACCTTGTGCGCGACTCTGCTTCATATTAAATCGGATTTGACAGATTTTGCCAGAGCCGCTGCAACGCTATTAACTGGTGGAACAATGCAACGCTTTCAGCGAATAGATAACAAGTGTTTTGTATAAATAACGAATGCGAGAAGCTTGTAGAATTAAACTCGTGTATTAAGTTCCTGAGCAAATTGCCGGAAAAATGATATTTATTTCCTCTTCACTTCGATATTGGGGTCACAACGTACTCCGGATTTTAAGTATAAGATTTCGGAAAGTAGATACTATACATATAATAAGATGAACGACATGAAATGTCGCTTCAGTCAGTTTGCCGATCGCAAAGCTTTCGCTTTAGCAACTTTACCGTGGCCATTGCGAATTTATGAGGTAATGTCAATAAAAGCGAGTCCGTAACTTATCGACGACTTTATGTATTCTTCGCCAGGAAGACTAGAACTGCTCCCTAGCCTGAATAAACGGAAACTTGAATTCCTCGAAATTTATTCTCCTCCAAGACCCACGCGCGCGCGATGTATAGCATGGCATTTCCACCGGAATACAATCTCGCGGCACTGATATTTTAATGGTTCTGTTTCAGACTTTGTAAATCAAGGATAATTGATGCGATAATCCAAAACTGTCATCAAACACAAACCGTATTTATATAACTTCGATATGAAAAATTAAAATGCCAGATACGTGTCAAGATTGTAAACTCGCCTTCTTACAAACATTTACACGCTATTATTACCGTTATGATTCACGTTAATAAATATATGGCATCTGGTATAATGGCATTTAACAAATCACGCGTATTATACATATCCAGTAATTCAACAGTAATATATGATATATTAAGATTGATTTTCATTGCAATAAAGATGCAGACAAGGTCGCTACTTTGGCCGAGTAAAAAATTATATGAAAATGTGGGAAATGTACTACGGCAATAATCGTAAATCTACGTCCGCTGAGGGTTTTCACGAGCTCCGTCAGCAGTAATGTTAGCTCGATTCCATCCTCTCCGTCGCTAAGTGTACAAGACGAATAATTAAACCGCGACCTTGAAAGTCTTCCGAAGAAGAGGCAATTTTTACGAGGTCTGTCAATACCATCGAAACTTTTGCGCAAAACCTCTCAACACGCCCGCTGGTTTCGCTTATCTAATATTTGCGTTTGAAATCCTACCTGAGAGAAGATTATTCGTAATATAATCAAATTATTCATTTGATAGTAAATTTTACAATATTATGCATAAATGTCAAATTATACACATTTTTAATATTTTATAAAACAGAATTAAAGAATTGGCACTGAATTAAAAATCCTAATCTTCTAAATGACAAAGTTTCGTTATCAAAATATAGAAAGATATCAATTAGAATAGAAGAGACAATATATATATAAATAAGTATTTGATTTACATATCATGCATTAACTCTATTAAAATTTTCTCGAATCGTCTCTTCAAACAGATAGAATCCACGGTTATCTTTAGCCCTGGATGGATACCGAGGCGTTTCCAGTTGGATCTTTAAATATTTACTACAAACCGATTGAAGTGCATTGAGAATGACGACCAGATAGACGAGCGTGTTCCGATTTGTGCATCAATGCGCTTACAGAGAAGGTCACGTCTCTCATTACGGGCTAACGATTCGATATTAAGTCCAATGTTTGCTCCTATTGCGGCGGAACCGAAGGGCGAATTCGATATCTCCTATTTGCTATTCGATCTCCAAGTTTCCCAACAGAGAGAGGGTGGAGAAACTCAGCAAACACGAAATCTATATAAAACCCACAACCGCCAATCTTGCATTTATAAAGTTTCTTTATCCAAAATTATGTTGTTAAATATTGTTGAAAAATATGAATTATATTATTACTGAAATATATTGAAATAATTTCAGCAATAATAAAACTAAAAATTTGCAGATATCATATCAATATTGTATTAATCTACCATATTTAGAGTTCGGTAGTTGAAAAATAGAAAATAAAAAAAATGTTTTTAAATTAATGCACACACCTCTTCATCTTTTTTTATCTTAATGCATTCCATGTTTTTTTACTTGAAGTTGATGTAAAATAGTACGATATCGCGGAACATTACGAGATAAAATTGAAGAATCTCGTCGACTGTGCAGATTTTCTGCGAAGATCGTGTGTGTAAGATGGCGCGTTTAAGAAGACGACGTGCCAATTTCCGCATCAATCATCTGTCGTAAAAGTGAAGATGAGAAGAGAGTTTAAAGACCTGGCGCCAGCAAACGTGTGTCAATATTTATTATTTGTGTATCGCCCTGACGCGAGAGAATATGACGGGACACGTTATGTGACTCAACAATCTACTGATTTTTTTTTCCATAATGACTTCTGTGCTAGAAATGAGGAAAATATTCAGTATTTATGAATAATGTGCAAAAATAAAAAATATAATTATGCAGGCAAAAATATGTAAAATGCATATATATTAATTGCCCCGGTAACTGTGTCAACTTGAGTGTATATATATTCCTCGAAGTTTATAAAATCATTATCAACATAGTTTAAGCCAGCCACTCGGTTAATTAACCTGGCATAAAATGAGTTTAATAGCTCGAGTGAGAAAGTAATGTCTATCGATCGGTCTTCGCGAGATAGATAATACATTTACTTACGTATGTTATAGACATTTATGTTATACGATAGTTTACAAAATATAATATGTAATATAAACTTTTAGTTAATTTCAAAAATTTGGTATACAATATATTATAAGTTCATAAATTGTACATTATGCAAGATATAAAAATATTTCTAACGCCGAATTACTACCGTTACAAATGTTACATCGTCACATATCAATAAATAGTAAAATAAAAAAATGAAATATTTTTACGCGCGTGTTTGCACATAGCGCATTATACAGTAGAACAATATTTAAAAAATGTCTTACATGTGTCTAATGTAAACGAATAACATTGTCAGTTAAAAAATTGAAAGCAAGGTGGAAGAAAACGAGTAGGAAGAAGGCATGGAAAAGGGAGAGCTCGTATCTCAGCAGTCGGAATGCCGTGAACTCGGGTTCAAGCTTTACGAGCGTGCTTACAGCTGGGTGCGCGGCGCGATATCGATTACTGGGAACACTACAATTACACAATGAAGTAGTAATGGCAATATCGCTGATAAACCTGATCGCGCAGCATCGTGGTGAACGGAGACCCGTATGCGATACGTATGAACTTCGGTTAAACGAGAGCCGCGGCCGCGGAGAGAGAAAGAGAGAAAGAGGAGGGAATTGTTGCGTGAGAGAGAATCGTACGATGAATCAATTATTTACGCACTCCACCGGGAGATTGTGCACAAATGCCGGTATATGATAACAATAAAGCGCGAAAAAATAGTATGCCGTATCGGTTTTATTATACATATAATTATTGTCGTGTCATTGGCAGACAAAGTTAAAAGATACATCTCTCGTCTAAATTTTTTGATAGCTTCTCAAAGTACAGTAACAGAAAAAATATTACTATTGTTTTCAGAATTTGCTGTGATTAAATTTTCATTGTACCATATAAATTTTATATATTATAAAACAAATCAATCAACAGCAAAATTGCAACAAAAAACCGATATGTTAATTTCATTAGTTAAGTTGTTTTCTATTAAATTTAAAATGTATGTCTCAAGAAGGATTATTTTTTATACTAAGTAAAGATCAGCATTCTAATTTGTATTAGATAAAATTTTTATTGAAATTTTTATTGACAATTTATGTTTAGTCCCGAATTCAATATACGCGCGCCACGCGCCCTCTGCGATACTTTATGCTTGCACGATCTTTATCGATATCGATAAATATATATCGACATATCTGCGATCGTTTGTATCGAGGGCGTCGACTACCCCGGTCCGTATTCAGTACGCGCTTACAACGATGTTAGCGCGAGATGTTAGCGGTCCTAGCTAGCTCCTAGCCAATGGAGCCTTCTAGAAGCGCTAACATCTCGCGCTAACATCGTTGTAAGCGCGTTCTGAATACGGGCCATCCCGTCTTTTTCGTCTTCGTCAGAGTTGTGTACTGTAAATTCGCTCAACGTGCGCGGACCGGTTCGGACGTGCTTTGTCCGGAAGGAAAATTATTTTAAGTATTGCGACTGTTACTGTCTGCATTGATTTCCACTCAGATTTTCAGTAATTTCCATTTAGACTTCGCTACGCTAACAGTGATTCAGACTTTGTTAACAAACAGTGGTAAATGAGGCCGTATTGTCCGCTGTTATATAGGCGGCAGGAGTCAATAAAGTGAAGAAGAAGAAGAGAGAGCCTCATGGCGGTTGCATAAGCCGACCTTAGTAAACACGGGTCGCAACAACGTATGGTATATGTATAGCATTTGTATCTCGATTTGCATATATTTCAGAAACTTTCCAAGTTTCCTTACCAAATAAGGCTTATTGAGGCATCCTGACGTTTAACACATGCTATTACTTTTCTTATTTAATCACATAACAACTCGCGCTGTCGTCAACAGAATTTAATTTCAATAATTCGGCCGACTTTAGTAAATCGAAAATGATGATAAAGGACATTCCAAAAATATACATCATGATATAACCAAAAAAGGTTAGCATCAAAGAGTATCAAAAAACATAAATATCTATATAAAGCCAACAGTTTCTTTAAAAAGAACAAATTTCCTGTTTTTTTTATCAACTCTTTTAATGAAAGTATTTTATTGCAAAGTTAACTTATATACGTAATCCTTAAATTTTTAAGCACGTTGGAGAAAGTAGGTTTAGTATTGCGCATCCTTATTACATCGATGAAGCTGTTAAACAATGGCGTATACTTTAAAGCAAAATAAAAATTAAAATGGTTTAAATATTTACTGTGAAATTTTCGTAATTACAAAAGCATCGCAGATTTGTTTTTAAAATCGTATAAAAAACAAGCTACAGCTATCCGCTTTTCCTTTTCCTCTCTTTCCCGATTTTGTATGATTTATTCATACAGATCACACGCAAGAGGAGCGGCAAGTTACCTATATATACCTGCGCGGACAGTAATCTGCGACTTACGTGGATAACACGGTCGCCTTTCGTCACGTGCCGCGGAAACGCTCTCTCTCTCTATTATTTCCGGAAGAGTATGCAAACGAAAGTATGAAATATGATCGAACTACTGTGAAGCGCCAGTCGCGTTCGAACCTAACCAGCTTATGTTAGCTTATGTTACCCTGCCGACCATGGAGTATAGAAAAGAAGAGTAGAAAAGAAAAATAAAGCTGCACTTTTGCATTTTTCTTGAAGAATTTGAAAAGTTAATCTTACTGATCATCCGAGAAAAAGACATTATTTGTCGTTGATTTATAAATATACCAAAATATTCTTTTAGATATTTTTTACCGTTCATATCACGTATAATATAGTTATATTATTTTATAATCATATTTATTTGTTAGTAAAATTCATAAGAAAGACAATTTTTTTAATGCCGGCACATAATCAAATGCAATTTCAAATAACAAAAAAATGCTAACTAAAGTTGCAGATTGTTATAATGCAAAGCGTAG
Organism: Temnothorax curvispinosus; assembly: GCF_003070985.1. Taxonomy (NCBI): domain Eukaryota; kingdom Metazoa; phylum Arthropoda; class Insecta; order Hymenoptera; family Formicidae; genus Temnothorax; species Temnothorax curvispinosus. Next base: position 318,782 of record NW_020214511.1, read on the forward strand.
GTAATTAAAGGGGAAAATTTCCTAGCCATCTTGTAAATTGAAGAGAATAAATGGTAAAACAAAGAAAGTGCTTCGAGGCCCATCTTAGTAAAGACAAGGACATTCCCGCGACAGACCGTGAATGGCGGATGTGTACAAACTCACGATACAGAGAACGTCCATTCAGTAGCAGGGGTATAGATAAAAGGCCTCTGCAATGGAGATGGCGATCAAATGGGAATGTTTTCATTTCGATGCAAATGCGCGCGCAAGGTTTCGAGAGTAAAAAAAGATATAACAATCGCGATGTGGGGGCTTTGCCGATACTTTGACGATACGCCCGATGCAGATTGGCAACGAAGACACAAGCCGGGAAATTAAAATACTCCCACGAGTGTGCGATCCAGATAATCGCTGATAGTCGCCAGGAAGTATAGAGGGATGTTGCGGCTCAAATATGAATAAATTCCAAAAAAACGAGACGTGAGCGTTATATAAAGTAAATAGCAAATATATATGTTCTATTAACATATCTAACAATAAGCAAATGTGTGATGCGATTATATTTGCTAAAAGTCTATGTAGCATATCTATAAAAAAAACAATTCAAATTTATATATATTGTTTTTAAAAAATTTATGTAATTTAGTACAGATTAAAATACGTATCAATGATTTTTTTTAAACAACAATATATCATCTCATATGTTGTCAAGCCTGAGATTAAGGCAACACAAACAGAAAATAAACCAAAAAAATAAAAATATAAAATCTCAAATTTTAAATTCCCGTCTTTTCTCAGTTTTTTATATTTACGTTCTCTAAAATTTCAAAGAATCTCAAGATTAACCAAATTCATGTCAATTTCATCACCACGATAGGAGGCCCGCACTGTGAAAGAAGTGTAAAATTGTAATGTAAAATTATGTATACATTTTCGTTATAAATTATATGATTTTTACACTTGTTGTTTATTATAATTTTACATGCTTCTTTTGCAATGTCTAGATTTTCTTCTGATCTCAGTATTTCCCAATAATCATGTCCAAGCTACAAGGTTCAGAGGTCAACCTGTAAAAATGTCATTGGGTTTAGCGGACGCCGCGCCGGGCCTTCGTTCGGTATCGATAGTAAAAAGACAGACACGGCACAGACGACTGGACCGAGGATTTTTCTTCGGTCAGCTAAAGAATCGATAGGCGCCGCGCACGACATGTCGGGTGGTGGTCCGTAAAAATCGAAGTTTCCCGTTTTTACGCAAGACCCGCGGAAAAAAAGCAGGAGATCGTTAAACCCGACGACGTAAGAAATCCTGTCGAACCCACATGAGAATCGCCACGGAAAGAAATCTCACCTTCGTCTTATTCTCCTTTTTCCCTTCGCGAGCCTGGTATACACATCGACGCGACAGTCTCGACGAGAAAGTGAGAGAAACGTGCGACAAGGAAAAAAAAAGAAAGTGTGATCTATGTATTGAATCTCGCGAGAAATATACGGGATGCGTGTAAAAAAAACTATCGCGCAATGTCCGACTCTTCATCGCTATTTATTAACATTTTGTTGCTAGATTGCGTAAACCGTTACGAGCATCACGTATCCGAGAGATGGAGAGAAAAAAAGTCATTCAACGTCTGTAAATTATACAATCGCGCGATACTTGGAAGAATTAGCGATGAGCTATAAACTCTATTTACGACGACGAAGAGGTAAAAGAGGGAAGCACGAAGCAGGACGGCAAAATGCAGTTGATAAAGGTCTCGCGCGAATTGTCTTCAACATAAAATTTTTTTATTTCCTCCTCACAGTGAAGGATAAAAAGCTTTCTAGCTCTGCCCTTTGCAGGGAGTATTTTTTGTTTGTAAGCTAAATGAATACGTACAATATATAAAATTATACATATATAGTACGTTATAAAGAGAAATATAGATATGTATTGTCTTTCTAGAAGATAATGCCGTTTTTGCATGCAAACGCAAAGCTTTTTCGCCGTATATAATTAAATTAAACATATAATTAAACATATAATTAAATTTTATTGAAACAACAAAGATTTTTCTCCCTAAAATGTAAAACCCTGCGTGAGTTTCGCTCGATAACAAATTAAACTTTATCGAATCTACCTATGTACTGTTGCAGCTATCTTCGTACGATTGATAATCGCCAAACTCAATATCATGTTTGCTTTACTCTCGCAACAGATGATGATTTCCCGCAGAATGTCAATAACCCAACACACAGCCAATTAAAGTAAAACAGAAATGCGCACAATTTGAATCGAATAATTTTAAGTGAAATTATGAGGATAAAAAGGAGCAGAAACATAAAAGACTAAATTATATTTAAATTCGATTTCTTCCAAAAAAAAGAATACAAAAATATTTTAAAAATATATATTCAATTTGTATAATTTGTTATTATGTATTAGAATATATGTCAAATTATTATTACGTATTAGAATATATTACCTACATTATTATGTATTAGAATATACGTCAAATTTCCATATTATTACATCAATTTGATAGTTAATTTACTCTGGATAGACAATTAATTAAGACTTAATTAATATACATTAAGACTTAATCAATATACACACATTTATTGTTATAAACTCCGTTTATCCTGAGGCCCATTCGATTCAATGCGAAATGCATTGCATTTCTAACAGCCTCAGCTTCTCTGTTATACGGTGATTTAACGCTTCCCATTATGCAACAAAGCGCGCGCAGTTCGCGTGATTCGCCGAAAGCCGAAACCTACGGAAACAGCACGTTCTCGTTGCACGTGCATTGGCGAGATTAAATGTGCAATGAGCGACAACGCGGAGCATCAAATCTCTAAAAACGGATGAGTGTTTCTTCGCATTCGATAGGTACTTCTTATTGTTAGTCTTCTTGAAAACTTTACTTTTTGTATCGAATGCATTCCGAGGAGATGGAACAAAATTCACGCGATCTGACGCGCATTCCTCGAAAATGAGATACTTCTCTCTGATAATCCGTCGCGATTTTCAAAGCGTCGCGTGCTCTCGAGAATGTCAATTCAGAGATTCAGATTCATTTAAATAACGTTGGAACGCAATAACGTCCGCATTTGCTCCGAGCAATAAATCGTATTTCAACGGCAATAATTTCTGTCATCTTATCCGAACAATGCGAGCTATCAATATTATAAACCACGGACCATTATCGGCCTTCAACCGGCGCGGCGCGGCGCGGCGACCGTCTATCGTCGTCATGCCGAGTCACAAGATTCAATTTGCCCGGCCGGTCGCCGCGCTCCGATAATCGTCCTCTGATCCTCTGACACTCACTCACGGCATGTAAACATCAATCGCGCGTGCACTCACCACAAACGTTGAGCCAGCCCTCGACGCGGCAGGGATACTCCAGCTTCATCTTCGTCCCCCGTGTGCGGATAACGCGCGAAAATCCAGGTCGCGGTGACGCTCGACTCCCTCGGCGCACAGCAGGTCAGGCACTGATCACACAAATCTTCCCCCTCCCCCTCCCCCGTCCGATTATCACTGGGAAACGATACCGTCGCCGAACGATACCGTCGCGGCACACATTCTTCCGCGACGCGGTTATTGTACGCGGAACACGCGGCCTCTTTCTCCCTCTCCCTTTCTGGTCACGCGTTCGGAGTTTCGGAGGGCTCGACACGAGTGCGGAGGGTGACACGCGAAGGAACGAACGTAGCGACGTGTCGTGACACGGAGACACCGTAACGGGCACGGAGGGACGACGCGAGGGTGGTCTCTAATCTCTATCCCGCGAAGAACGTAGCGAAGATAAGTAGCGGCTACACACCGCGAGGTCCGCGAGGGCACACTCACTTCAGACAGACGCGCGCGCGCGCAAACGCGAAACACACGCGACGGCGAGCGAATTCGAACTGAGTCGAGTGAGCGGCGCGCGGCGCGGGCCGGCGCGGCGTCGGATCTCGCGGTGACCGCGGTGTGCGGCTGTGCGCCGGAGGCTCCCCCCGCGACACCCCGCGAAAGCCTCTCCCTCCCTCTCGCGTTCTCCTTCTCTCTCACCCTTTCTCTCGCTCGCTCGTGCTCCGTTTCCCACCCGCGCCGATCGTTCTCGCTTGCTCCTTTCGCTCTCGTTGTCAGGTGGCCGGCCCGTTCCCGCCGCCGCCGCCGCGCCGCTCGGCTTTATGTCTTTTCTCTCGCGTGCGCGTCGCGCGTAATCACCGCCGACCGGATGTCACTCGACAAATCGGCCACTTTGATCGTTTGATCCTCGATGCTTCGATACCGCGCGATGTGTCTGTCGCGTCCACGCACTCCACGCTGAAGCTCGATACCTGGCCGGTCGTCAATTGTGAAAATGTATGCACGCGATATCCGCGACTATCGCTGCTCCGCGGAGTAGCGATAAACGGCAATAAGACGAAGTTATTGCGAACGACACTGCGCGACGTGCGGCGATACTGACCGGCGATGTTTGAACGGCCTGAACGGTTCTTCGATTGGACGTCTCGATACTACGCGATACGCGTTCAGTATCGAGACGTCGTTACTGCTGTGCTCAAGCGCAAAATTAATGATTGATTTATATCCATTTCTACCAATGTGGATTAACTTTATATAATTTCGGTTTAACTTACTTTTTTATCTGTTTCTAATTTTCAAAACTAGAAAAAGACAAAAAGTAAGTTAAACCGAGATTAAAGTTATAATCTGCATTGATAGAAATGGACATTAGTGATCTTACTTGAGCACGATTATATATAAATAATGGAGGATTCACATTGCGTCCGATGTTCGACGTACGGCGATCCGACATCCAATAACAGAATTTATTATTAGAGACAAAAATTTCTTATTGGATGTAGGAACGTCGTACGTCGAACATCGGACGCAGTGTGAATCCTCCATAATAATACGTGATATTTTTGTTAAGATAATTCGTTATTAATTTTATAAGGCTAATTTTTCCGTTTGCTGCAAATATATGTAGGTATTACAATTATACACGAGTCTATACTGAAGTTGTTTCTTTCCTAATTGAAGAAGCACGCGATTTTAAATTTAACTGCAATTATCGCGCAACTTGTAACGTTCTGCGACTGCGCATTCGTGGAATCGTCGCGAAAAAATTCGCGCATCTTAATTGTAATATAATATAAATTTTTTTTGCACACACACCCTCAAATGCTCAGCGTGAGAATTTTTAAAGACTCAGAAATAATTAGAGATATTTAAATCGCGAATCATGAACATCTGAGCTGAGATGTCTACATTAAAAAGTTAATTATCGTGTGCTTGGCTTCGAATTAGTAGTTCGAAAAACATTCGAATCTAAAGCAGAACAATGTCGCAAAAAGATTGTCGTGACGAAAAACGTAAACTTTAAATCTCACATCCCGTTTCTCGTGATTTTCGAACGATCGTGTTTTTCTAAGCTTCGCGCATAATCTCCTGCAACTTATTAGACAATCGTCGAATTTCAATCTCGGTTCCGAGATTCTCATTCCCTTTTTAACCGCCGTGCCATTTTATACGAACGGTACTCGAAATAAAAAAAAATATATATCTTTAACAAATACTTTCAGAGCTAGAAGTTTTTCTTTTTTTAAAGAAAGACGAAAATTAGATAAAATATAATAGAAATTGATAATGTATAAGTGTTAAAATTTAAAATTAAAAAACCGATAATATCAATTAAGTAATAGATGATATTAACACTCTAACATTCTCATGTTGTATTATTTTCTAACTAATTTTTTGTTTTTCTTGTAAAAAAGGTAAAATTAATTTAGCTGTTTTGGAAAATA
>NW_020214511.1:324646-326436 GCF_003070985.1 Temnothorax curvispinosus
ATATCTTAAAAAATTAAAGATTATAAAGAAATACTATTAAAATGTTTAAAAGTGTTTCTTTTAAAAGTGTATTAAATATTTTGTATTTATAATTAAAAACATTTTAATAGTATTTCTTTTATAATCTATAATTTTTTAAGATGTAGTCAATCAGAGAGTGGCCAACAATTGTACTGTTTATCCCTATTTATTTTATGTGCTATGTAAATACATAGAATGATCTATATAAAACATTCTGTGAAATATGCTATGCACACACATTTATAAAACATTTTATTAAAATACTTATAGAATATTCTATAAATATGCATACAATATTATATAGAATATTCGATAGATTATTCTACTTATATTAAAAAAACATGTGTAGTAGCGCCATTCGAATCTATATATATAAAATAGAATGTCTGTATGTATGTATGTATGTATGTATGTATGTATGTATGTATATGTATGTTCTTTATACATTCTTAAACTATTCGACCGAATTTTTACCAAAAGTATATAAAATAGGGGTAGAATTTTCTGGTGAGTGTTATAGAGTGTATAGTTTTTTGTTACCGATTTTTTGGGGAATCTGTCTCCGAAATTTTTCCAATTTTTCGGGAAATAATTGACCGATGAATGTATAAAATAGGGGTAGAATTTTTTGGGGAGTGTTATAGAGTGTATAGTTTTTCGTTACCGATCTTTTTGGGAACCGATATCCAAAATTTTTTCAATTTTTCGGTAAATAATTGACCGAATGTTTTGTAGGAAATGTTTTGATTCTGACGTAATTTCTGACATAAACATAAAAAGTGTGTTGGGTGGCTGATTTAAAAACGGTAACTTAACTTTTCCGTTTGAACAACACGTTCCAGATGTTTGAATTTTAAACTTTTATTATGGGATTGATAGTTTAGGGGTTGAGGGCCGGGGGAGGTTTTTAGCGGTGAATAAGTCCGGCATAACCCTGGGGACCGGCCTTAGGGTATGCGTAAGCATTTTCCTTCTTCAACGAAAAAAAAAAACAGGATTTTAAAATTTGCAAAAGTTCCGTAGAAGAATTAACTAACCAATAGAACAAAATGGAAATAATAAATATCCACAATTAGTAGAAATCATTTTAGTAAAAACATTAATTATTTAATTGATTTTTGCTTGATAAGATATTGCCTGATAAAGGAATTTTTTTCGATTAAGGATATTAATTGAAATACAAATGAAGTCGTTTGAAGAAAAATGACTCCCGGGCGAAGCCCGGGTAACCAGCTAGTATATTATAAAGATACTGTAAATTTGGGAGCTTTTCAGCAAGCGACACAAGTCGACACAAGCATCGTTCTATCTTTCTTTTTTGGTAATGAGCAACAAAGATAAAACGATACTTGTGTCAAGTTGTGTCGCTTGCTGGAAAGCTCCCTATATAAGATTGACTTATATTTATTTTATTTTATTTATTAATCAGCAAAAAAAATTATTTACAAACAGTATTACAGTATATTACAACTGCTACGATCGCAAATAAAAACCTATAAAGGCAAATAAATTGCCTGTACATAGGGGACTGGTATACTTAAAAACTAAAAAAGAATAAAAATATAACAAGAAAAAAATAAACAATTCAAAACACAAAAAAAAGAAACAAAAATAATCACACTATAGTGTGTTTCGCTCGTGCTTTTATCACAGTATTGCAGTTACCCATAATCCACTTAGAAATACTTTTTTTTACAGCTCTATTAGAAACTTTTAGACATTTTAGATCAATTGGCAACAGATGAAATAACTTCAAAGAAGTTATAAAA
>NW_020214511.1:326446-338549 GCF_003070985.1 Temnothorax curvispinosus
TTAGATCAATTGGCAACAGATGAAATAACTTCAAAGAAGTTATAAAATTTTTTTTGAAATTTATTGTTCTGTACATCATAGGTAGCAATAGATCTTTTTTCCTTGTAATGCTAGTGGAAGATTCAAAATTTAATTGATGATAATTATATTTGTGATAATATATTTGAAGATTTTTCATAGAACATTTTCATAGAAATGATTAGTGCTATCTGGAAATACACGAAGCGGAGGCTGCGGAGGCGCGGCCGTATCGCGCAGGTGCCGATCGAAGTGAACCAAAGTGGACCCTCGGCCAACTTCGCGTGATACTCGTGAGATTATCACTGCGCACAACATCGCGCCGCTCGCGTCGCCATCTGGCGAACGAGCCGACAGTCAGTCCTGCAAAATGGCGCTCAAGGCACAAGTCGGTCAAAGTGAGTAGCGTAAAAAAAGCGTTAATTTCGTACGTCATTAGAATCTATTTGTAAACATCGTTGCGCGACATCGTCAGGCGACTCGCGCGACGTCTCGATCGCGTCGATCTCGCGCCTGCCGATCTCGCGGTCACGTTGAGAGATCAATCTCGATTGGGCGTACGCGCCTCCTCCCCCGATGATTTCATCGGCGACGGCTGGGCGACGGAGAAATGTCAAACGTCTCTACGCCGAGCGCAGCGGGAGCATGCTCGGCGAAAAATATCTCCGATCTCTGTCGCGTCTCGCGAGAATTCGGTACACCTCGCAATCGGTAAACCATCGACATCGACTAATTCGAGCCTCGATGACACGAGTACGAAGGATGCACCTTCAACGACGTCAATCGTCGCGTGTCGATTATCGCGCCTAAACACAAAAATCATTCCCGCCTACGATATCAAGAAAGCCTTTTATCAGTATTATTATTGATTCTCAGTTGCTGGTTTGCAGGTTTTAACTCCCGGCATTTGCCAGGATACGATCGACGAATATCGAGGGATAACCGTGGAAAATATGGAAAACACTTTCGTGGGAATCTTCGCGAATATTTTCGCAACGATTATTCGTAGGCGCGCATGATTAATCTCGTCAATGAAAGATTTGGAGAAAAAAAACCTCAGTTACATTTGCTTTATCGTGCTCATTTTACTAAAAATCCGCACGCGAAATATTCATTCGGCAATGAGCGCTGCCTGATGTTTTCGATCGCAGTTCTACGGCGCAGCTTCCTCGAAATAACTGTTGCTTTTTCAGAGCACTTTTCAGACCGTATCGATTTCAAGATATTTTGCCGAAGAAGCGTAAATGAAACTCGATGTCCATTTTTATTCGCTATTGCGTTTCTAAACGTATTGGCATTTGCAAAACAAATATACAAATCAATGTACCATATAACATTATTTTATGTTATATCTATATTTAATTTTTGAAAACGTGAAAATATTAAATTGAATTATTATTTTATAATTTATATTGTCGATATATATCGCAGAATTCCGTAAAACAAACTTACTTGATAGACGCAATATCTACAGCTGCTACAGCACAATATTGCTTATATTTTTTATTTGTCTATTATTTACACAATTATTTCAGAAAATAACTAATTCTTATCTTATTTTCGTGTAAACCTCGTTTGTTTTTTAAATAAAATGATCCGACGAAAGTCTTTTTTCCATCGTTAACAACGTCGAAGGCCACGAAGTTTGCTGTTCTGAACTATGGATTAAGGAAGATTTTTTTGCGCGTCTCGTACACCTATAAATAGCCGATTGTTTCACTTGAGAGAATATAAAAAAACGGGGCTTGCCACTTCGTTGATACGTGCCTGTACGCAGTGACGTCATCTGTAAAGACGATCAATATACGTGTTGGAACGTCAAAGGACTTCCTAGTCCGTCACAGCATTGTTAATTATTTATCAATCATCGCGCTGTCAATGACTCGTATGAAGTTAATGGCGCTTGGTCATTGTCGTTAGCATTACGATTAATTTCCCCTGATTTCTGATTTTTTTCCCCAACGATTTCTTGAATAAAATGATGTTGAAAGAAAATTACAAGTTCATTTTTGATTTGCAATCTGATTATATTATTTTAATTAAAAAATCTTACTTGAAAACTAGCACGTCGATAGCTGCAATACTTATCTTTATGAAGATATTTTTTTTTTTTAATATCTATTTATTCGATTTACAAACGGAACACGCAATATGTATTCCATGCGAGAGGAATATATAATTACCAAAGTATTGATTTCTCTTCTATTATGTATTATGATATCACACACACATACACACACACTTTTATATGTAGTTACAGTAAAGAAATACATCTTATAATTTTCTGTTAGAGAAAAATACAGCTTATAAAATTCACTAATTCAAATTTTATATTCTAAATACCGCGGGATGTAAAATTAATAGTCGTTTCAATTACTTAGTTCTTGCCTTGTTGCTCAAGATGAAGTTATTATCCTACCTTCGGATAGAGAGAATACAGTATATAAGCTCACATTTCTCTAAGAATTGATCATTTGAGTAATTAATTCTCTCACGTCGCAGAGATTATGAACGAGGTGATCAAGCAAAAGAAGAAGTCAACAGGGTCAACAGAATGGCGGATCTTGGTGGTGGATCAGCTCGCCATGAGAATGGTGTCTGCCTGCTGCAAGATGCACGATATCAGCGCTCAGGGTATCACTCTGGTAGAGGATATCAATAAGAAGCGCGAACCTCTGCCGACGATGGAGGCCATTTACCTCATCACGCCTTGTAATTCGTCGGTGCAGAAATTGATCGAAGATTTCAGTAACCCGACAAGAACCACTTACAAAGTCGCCCACGTGTACTTCACGGAAGGTACATATTTGTCACAATTGATTCTCTATTCTCGTTTTAAGGATATCTCCCTTTTCCAACGACGAATCCAAACTATCCAATATTTCGTAGAATATCTATCGAAGTAAAATACAAAAATAACTGAAAGAAATGTAGATGTTTTTTTAGAAGTAATTCTTAATGAATATAGAATTATTGATCGTAATTTTACAATTTACAGTATGCGCAAATTACTTCAATATAACTTAATATGAAATTAAATTAATATTTACTCAAATCTAAATATAACGAAAGATATTTTAGCTATTGCCGATATTAATCATTTTTAATATTTAACTCTTACTATATTTTAAATATATATTAAGTAATGATGTTATCAAGCATCTTAAATATTTTGCTAAAGTTATTCGACATTCATCGAATTAAATCCCTATTCATCCTACTCACTCACAGCAGGTTTCTATGCGAATGTAACCATCAAAATACAGCGTAACGATGCGGGTCTATTGATTCTATCATTAAATATAAGTTAAAAAATTCTGATGTTTTGAGAAGAACAATCGTACAAGATTAGTCGGTTTGATCTTTTTTTTTTTTAAATTTCTCGTGGTTCGACATACTCAGTATATCTCTTTGCAGCATGCCCTGACGACTTGTTCAAAGAATTGTGTCACTCGCTGGTAGCTAAGCACATAAAGACACTAAAAGAGATCAACATCGCTTTCATACCATACGAAGAGCAGGTAAAGCAACGAACATTATGAAAAGAAAAATGTTTAATCGTTTCGTCCTTCGTGGTGATGGTGATGGGCATATACACACACATACATAGAGAAAGAGAGACACGTATACACATTGTAAAACAATTGTTTATTCACGCGTTCTACGTTCACTTCTCGGCCTCACGTAAATTTAGTCGCACGGATCAACCGGATGTCAATCGGGACACGATATTAATACAACGTTATCCTCTCATCCAATCTATCCAGTCCATCCTGAGCCTTTCACATGACTTATGAACAAGCACATACTAATAATCAGAATGCATTCATGCTTGCAATTGATGCCAGTATGCCAGGAGGAGCTGTTCAATGAAATCTGCAAGTCTCTTGCCGCTAAAAAGATTAAAACCCTCAAAGAGATCAACATCGCATTCCTGCCGTACGAATGTCAGGTGACGATTAAGCAGACGAAATTAATAGACGCTAGTTGTAGCTCTAGAGCGCGAAATTTGTTTTCAGTCTTTGAGCATTCATGAGTTTAAGAGATTTCTCTTCTTTTTTCCGGATTATCAGTTAATTTTAGATTGCAATAGACCAGGCGATAAACTTCTTGTTGAGGAAAATCTTCTTCACATCATTTTTCCTTTCGACAAAAAAATATCTATGTGTTGTACATGCTTGTAATGTGATCACTAATCGAATTATCCACATAGCCCATTATTTTCGAAGTTCAACTTTTCGACTTCCAAGCGGGGCGAATCATTCGCCTCAGAAATGATTTTTTTTAAATAATTTTGCTAGACAATTTTGATAATGTTTGTGGATTTTTATTATTCATTTTTAAGCTATAAGCTTTTATTTGAGATAAATAAATACATAATATATATACAATTTTCAAGAAGATATAATAACTTATTTACTCGGTGCGAGTCATTCGCCCCACTTGAGAGCTTATGTCTAGAAAATCAGCATGGAAGTCGAAAAGTCAATTAGCATGCTTATTTATTTTGCTTCAAGTATAAAATTTTGCAATAAAATTCGCATTTTTTGTTGTGATGAGAATATCCCAAAACTAAATCTGCCGTCTTCTTAGGTCTTCTCGTTGGACTCACGTGAAACTTTCGCTTGCTTTTACAACCCCTCCTTCTTTAATTTGAGATCAGCTAATATGGAGCGTATTGCCGAACAAATCGCGACACTCTGTGCCACTCTTGGAGAATATCCATCAGTTAGATATCGCAGGTAATTTCGATCTTTAAATGCGACGTAAAAATATTAATAACTTGTTACTTCTCTCCTTGTTGATTTAAGAATATAATTACGTAATCATTGATAACATGAAATAAATATTAATATGTATTGTAGTGACTTTGATCGCAATGTTGAACTCGCTCAAATGGTGCAGCAGAAGCTAGACGCATACAAAGCTGATGAACCAACAATGGGAGAAGGACCTGAGAAAGCACGTTCTCAATTATTGATTCTAGATAGAGGATTTGATTGCGTCTCACCTCTGTTACATGAACTTACACTGCAAGCCATGGCATATGACTTGCTGGACATTGATAATGATGTCTACAAGTAAGTAAAGTCATTATAAATTTAAAATGACTTTATTGCAAATAAAAATTTAAAGCAAGACTTAAATGCCATATTAATATTAAACAGGTTTGAGGCAACAGCAGGTCAGGAAAAAGAAGTATTGTTGGATGAAAATGATGATTTATGGGTAGAACTCAGGCATCAACATATTGCCGTAGTATCTCAGTACGTATAAATATAAGTCTCAAATTTTCTAAAAGATTAATAACCATAAAAAGAATATTGTAACAATAAAACGTTATTTTTCAGGAACGTGACTAAAAATTTGAAAAAGTTTACAGAATCAAAAAGAATGCCGCAAGGTGATAAGCAGAGTATGCGAGACTTGTCGCAGATGATCAAAAAGATGCCGCAATATCAAAAAGAACTGAGCAAATATGCCACACATTTACAATTAGCCGAAGATTGCATGAAACGCTATCAAGGAAATGTAGATAAGCTTTGTAAAGTGGAGCAAGTATGTAATATTGTAATCAATACCCATAATCCAGTTAGTAAAGATATTTTTTTAGTTACAAGTATTTCGGCCGTGTTTTAGGACTTAGCCATGGGTACCGATGCAGAAGGTGAACGTATTAAAGATCATATGAGGAATATCACACCGATTTTACTTGATCAGACTGTGAATCATTTGGATAAATTACGTATTATAGCTTTATATGTTATCAGCAAAAACGGTATCACCGATGAGAATCTTAACCGTTTGGTTCATCATGCCCAAATATCTGTTGATGATAAACAGACTATCGTCAATATGGCAAATCTCGGGATCAATGTTGTTGTAGATGTAAGTTAAAAAGTTGCAAATTATACTTTATATTGGGTTTTTAATAACATTTTAAACGGTGATTTAATTTTGTTATTTGCAATGCCATTTTACAGAGCAATCGCAAAAAATTATATACCGTACCACGTAAAGAAAGAATTACGGAGCAAACCTACCAAATGAGCCGTTGGACTCCAGTTATCAAGGACGTTATGGAGGATTCCATCGAGGATAAACTTGAAACCAAACATTTTCCATTCCTTGCCGGACGTGCAGCCAGTTCAGGATATCATGCACCAACCAGGTATATAGTAATAATATTTTTCTCTTTGTCTAAATCTTTTGTTGTGTTATTTGGTTTCTGAAAATATTTATGTAAACTTGCAGCGCACGATATGGCCACTGGCACAAAGACAAAGGTCAACAGACCATCAAAAACGTTCCTCGTTTGATCGTTTTTATAGTTGGTGGAGTGTGCTACTCTGAAATACGATGTGCATACGAAGTAACGAACGCATTAAAAAATTGGGAAGTCATAATTGGTAAGAATTTTTTATATCCAACTTCCATTTAAATATGGAAAAATAATTTTTTGTCAAAATACGATTGAAAATCTATTCACTGATTATGAAATATTTACGTATTGTTGTAGGTTCATCCCATATAATTACACCGAAGTCATTCCTAAACGACTTGAGTAAACTACACGTCTAAACGATCGTTTATCTATAACAGAAGAGATAACATTCCTGAATTTCTAATTTGCCATTAGCTTCAATTCCATCAGTAATACCAGCTATGAAGCCATAAATGATCTCGAGTATGAAATTAAAGTATTTAACTAAATAACAAACACAGAGTCAATTTTTTAAACGAGGGTGCCTCATTCCGGAAATATCAAGCAAGTCCCGTTGTCAGTTGAATAACAATGAAAGTATTCGTGTATTAATTGAGCACGAAGAGTCTTGATCAGACCGAGTTATCAAGTGCCTGCGCGAATACATGTAATCATCAAAGATCGTATGAGACACTTTGGTAGTACTGATATAGATCGCACGAAGCTGTATAATGGTATCGAGCCTTTAGCGAAGCTCTAGAGATATATTCGCGATCGTTATTCTTTATCGGTAATAAAAAGGAATTTGTGAAGATCTATGTGCGTCATAGAGAAGAATCGTGATATTTCTGTATATTTCTCGTTGTTAATAATATTTTATCTTTCCCTCGTGTTCAAGTTAACATCTTAAATGTAGATTGTTTTCGTTCGTCGAGCATACTTTTACTGCTTCTAAAAAAAATTCTATTATAATAGAAATGTCAAATCTAAATGTCATGTCGTATTTCGCTTTATTCCTTTCAACTGTATCATCGATGTAAGAGCGATACAGTTATTTATTCAATATTATTATTACTTAAATCTACTAATTAATAGTATTGAATGTAAAATAAAATCGCTAGATGTATACAGCCCGAGAATATAATTGTTTTCCCTTTGTTAACTTATTTATCTGTACTTTTAGCGTTTTACACACTCTACGCTTCAGTTAACCGATTGCCAATTCAGATGCTACATTTAATGTAATTCATATAAGTATGTATTATGTAATATTCACGATATACAATGTTCAGCTCTCTTTGACAAATTCGATTAGTGACTAGTTTTGTGTTGAATATAATACAGATATAAATATAATATACCAATATGTATGTATGTACGTATCGCAAGATTATCGCAACCGCCTCGCGATTGTGATAAATAAGCGCTTTCTCTCAACCAGAAGCTTACGGTTGTTGATGAATAATAACGATAAAAATTATTAATGTGATGTCAATAAATGTTGCGATCTACTAGTGGAGAGATTATTACAAAGTTAAACGATATTTATAAAGTATATCCTGTTACATATATGTATGTAGATTATAGTCTGAGCAGTGTTCTACTTATAAAGGCCTATGATGCGCTCTATCTTGAGTCTCCTTTTAATTATTACTACACCACCACATCTACGCCAATTAAACACAAATTATAATAGAATATGATAAATATAATAGAAAAAAATCTGTTTAGATGTGAAAATTTATTTAAAAATATCTTGATACGCTGATTACAGCTTGAGTTTCCGAAGGTTATCAGTAATCCGAGGTCAACAAAACTAACTCCATTTAAAGCCGAAACGCAGCGGACTTTAGTAAATACTGTTACCAGCTGTCCTCTTCTTTCCATTAATTTAACGTTTTCTAATTTCTGTTGAAAAACGGAGCTGTAAAAAATGTCAGAGTCGAAAGGAAAAGTAATTCTAGCGTATAGCGGTGGTTTGGATACCTCTTGCATATTGTTGTGGTTAAAAGAAAAGGGATATCAAGTCATCGCTTATGTGGTAAGAAATTTTGTAATAACTATGTAAATCCTTTCTGCAGCAAGTAGACATAAGAATTTGTGATTTGTTTAGGCGAACATCGGGCAAAAAGAGGATTTCGATGCAATTAGAGACAAGGCGCTCAAAGTTGGTGCCGCCAAGGTAAAAATTATCTTTTTGCCTAACATTTTATAATACAAAATGATATAAAGATATTAGAAATATCCTTACGCAATAAATTTCATATTTATAACGAAACAAACAAATTCCGGCCTTTCATTGAAAAATTTGCATAATATATAATAAATTCGATTATTTACAAGGTCGTGATAGACGATGTTAGAGAAGTATTCGTAACTTCTTACGTATGGCCTGCTGTGGCTTGTGGCTTGTTGTATGAGGGAAGATATCTTCTGGGCACTGCCACAGCACGACCATGTATCAGCCAGGGTTTAATAAAAGTCGCAAAGGCTGAAGGTGCCAATGTCATCGCGCACGGGGCAACTGGAAAAGGAAATGATCAAGTTCGCTTTGAGTTGAGTTGCTACAGCCTGTATCCTGGAATCACGGTACTCATCAATTATTTTACAAGAAATAGAAGAAAATATAAGAAATATCGAAGGAGTCGAAAGCATGACCGAAAGATAAAAATAAGAGAAATTTACTTTTTAGATTCTTGATTCTCGCGGAAACGTACTCTTGTTTTACAAGCACAAAAATGTAGTCAATCGTATTAGAACATGACAGTTATATCAGAAGCTAGTTATGACATAAAAGATTATCAAGATTTTAGCTCCGTGGAGAGAAGTCGAATTTTACACGAAGTTCCAAGGAAGACCGGACTTGATAAAGTACGCACGACAAAATGGAATTCCGATCTCAGCAACGCCGAAGGAACCGTGGAGCACTGACGCTAATCTCGTACACATTAGGTATAATATGGGCCCGTATTAATTCTTGTTATAGAGAGCATGAAAAGAATATTAAAATGGTATAAGTAATCTCATATTCCTAATTTGTAGTTACGAATCAGGGATATTAGAGAATCCTGCCGTTCCAGCGCCGAAAGGGCTCTATAAAATGACCGTTGATCCAACCGATTCCGCCTTGGAAGCGGAAGAAATTGAAATTACTTTTAAGACTGGACACCCGATTAACGTGAAGAGTTTAAAAGATGGGAAAATGTTCAACGTTCCTCTTGCAATAATCGAGTATCTCAATGAGGTCGGTGGTGCGCACGGTATCGGGCGGATAGACATTGTGGAAAATCGTTACATCGGAGTGAAGGTATATTTCTTATGAAATAAACTGTACGAGCGCATAAATTAATTGTGACAATTTGTCCAAACATTTCAGTCTCGAGGCATTTACGAGTCGCCGGGCGTCAACATTTTGAAGATCGCGCATCGAGACCTCGAAGTATTCATCTTGGATCGCGAGGTTCTGAGGGTCAAATCGTATCTGACGGACAAGATGTCGGATTACGTTTATAACGGTAGTCAGATACGCGAAAGCGCAATATATATATATATATATATATATATATATATATATATATATATATATATAAAACTATAAGATAAAATATAAAAACTGTGAAAGTATAATCTCTAAACAAAGTGGATTAAATTAATGAAAAAAAATGCTTTGCAGGTTTTTGGTTTTCGCCGGAATGCGACTTCGTACGCGAATGCATCCAGCATTCGCAAAGATATGTAAACGGCACAGTGAGACTGCAGCTGTATAAGGGAAAGGGTTGGTAGATTTGCGTGAAATTTAATTAGAACCACAAAATTTATCGTTGGACAGTGTCATATACTTAGCATAAACATGACTATTTTTTATGTCTATGGTTATTAAAGGGATATCATTTCCTCTTACAGCTATGGCGATCGCCAGATCGAGCGAGGTCTCGTTGTATAACCAGACTCTCGTTTCCATGGACGTGCAAGGTGATTTCGAGCCGACGGACGCCACTGGATTTATCCGCACGCAGGCTCTGAGACTGAAGGAGTTTCATCGCTTCAATAAACAATACAATGTTTGAATCAAGATTTTATTGCGAGTTTTATAAGTTTCATTCAATAAAAGACGCATGCAGTTAGCTCGATGCTACTTTATTTGCCTTAAACGTCTATGCGTGTTCTTCAGACATAATTCGATATTTCGTAACGACTGAACGGTTTCTGAAAGGTTTGCAAGGTATCGCAGCAAGAAGAGTAATCGTGTGAGAAAACGTAATTAACTCTAGACAAAATCCATTTCTAGAAATCCGATCGCTTTGCGGATTTCGCGCATGCAACGGCAATAGGAAGGAGGTGGAGGTTTCGCAATAAAACACTACCACTACATCGTTTTTTTTTTTTTTCATTTTAGTTATTAATTAAACCTTAAAATTACCTTAGCATATACTCGTGAAGATTATAATATAATGTACCATACCTTTTAAATATATATTAATAGTATAATACACAGTGCGTGATCTTTTTTTTGCATCTGTACTATTTTCGGCATAGCAAAACTTAGGGAAAAGAAACTACTGCCAAATACGAAATAGCGATTTTCTGTACAGATATCTTATAATCGCGTTCTGTTCCACATATTTTTCCGTTTTACATACATGTATTATGTAACATGCAAAATATTACAAACTAGGAAAGTTAATTCCTCATGCATATACAATGAATAACCTGTAGTAACTCTTGTATTCACATCTGCACGTTAATGTTAGTTCAAATATCATAATGAACCTGTTATTTTCCTTTATTTCTGATGATTAATAACAGGACAGGTAATCTATATATATTGTAGATTGATGTTGTTAAATAAGTAGAGAAATATGTATATGTGTGTATATATATATATATATTTTTTTTTATATATATGTGTATGTATGTATATGTATAATCGATCAAAGTTGCAAATAACATGCACTCTTTATCGTAAAAAAATTGAGTAAAAAATTGATTTTTTGTGCAGTATCAATTACGTTAATAATTGATAATATCTTTAAATAGTTAATAAAAAGAAAACTAAGGTTGTCAAAAAACTTCGTATATCTCAAATTTTTTTATGTTTTACTAACAGACTATATTATACAAGATTGGAAAAATTGAAACTCACTGTAGCGCTTTACGATCATTTTTAATTCGATTTATTTATAAAAAATTATATTTAACATAAATACCAAAGTAAATTTACGAGCTAGCGCCGTCCATATAACGAAAGAAGGAAATGTAGGTACATGAACGCAATTAACGCTCAATTAACAATCGCTCTTTCCCTCACTCATTCTCTCCCCCCTCTTTCTCTCTCTCTCTCTCACTCTCTTCCTCCCTTATTTAACAACATCAAGTGTCTCTTTTATTTCAGCCATTTATTTTCTCATTTCGTTATTATTTATGTACAACCAGTTTAAATGTTCGCTATCGTTAGTCGTAGTAAGTTTGCTAAAATTCGTGTTCTATTGGAGATGATGTGCGTTCGTGGGAACTTATATAAAAAATTACTTTTTGATACAGAGCTGAGTGATTTTGGTGTTACTTACGAAGTATGGGTGTATGTTGTTTATATCCTAACTTATGCTGAGATCCTAATTGGTTATACAATCTATCCATCGGCTTTCTTATAAATCTTATCACATACATAAACATTTGTATTATTAGTACTTAATATTATATTTTATACATAAGATATTTTGTATTCCGAATGCTGCCAATTTCACCTTGTATATACAATTACAAACTACATATTGTACAATCCTAATATCTATTACATACATGCTTTTCTTCTCTTTCACATACTCTCATTCTCCCTCCTAATTATCCCTTCCTTCCTACCATGTACTTATATTCCAAATC
>NW_020214511.1:338559-357855 GCF_003070985.1 Temnothorax curvispinosus
ACATACTTTAATCACTTCTGCTAATAATTTACATTACCATTTTACTAAAAGTTATCGTGTGACGTTATAATATTCGTCAAATCAAACCGTTAATAGTTCCATTCGAATGGAAATTTTTTTTCGCATGTAGACAATCGAAGTCTACGAAATGAAATAAAATATCCAAATCATTTCCGATTGTTAAAGAATTTCTTTTTTTGTTTTGCGAACCAAGCATGTAATGCTAGATGCTTGCCACTTCGCATAAAAAGAACACAATCGATATACTTATTAATTTTTATGCACCACTAAATCGTTAATTTTGCAAACTGTCCTATCTTCGTAAGTTTATACAACAACAATAACATACCGATGACTAAATCATTGTACATACTAAACCGCGCAAATATTACTATCGCAGCGTGTAAATAGTATATTTTAAGAATAAGATCATAAATCTTTCTTAATTTTGATTAGATAGAAACTGCGAATAGGCGCTCGTATTGGGCCCGAAGACGCGTTAAAAACGAAAGATTACAGAAATATTCTAATATTGCTAGATATTGATACTCGATGATCAATGAGAGCAAAATCGTTACAGATATGAAAGAACAAACAACACCCAAAAATGAATAGCATGTCTCTGTCCAAAGATCGCTTTCATTTTTCTGACGAGCTCCCTTTGTTGATCTCCAATAGACGAAATAATGACAATAGAATTGCGAAGGACGGCATGAACATTCGAAGTGGCTTTTCTATCGACAAGTATAATATTCTCCTATTTTCTTTTCAATTTTTTTATCTACGTTATTTCAAAACTTGGTCTTTAATAGAGAGCTCGAGGAATTATGACACTTGCCGGAGAAGAAATTTTGAATTTATCAAGATTTTTTAATCTCATATTATATATATTCTTCTCCGTTCAATTAATCCCGACCAATTAATCATCGTATTCCTTATTTTATAAAAATCATGATTTTATTAAAAACTCCCAAGTTTTAGACACTTGGATCAATCATTTTGGATAATTCATCCGATAAACTGCACCACCATAACGATTGCTCATCGCCGACGAAGTACCGTCATATTTACAACAAATAAACACTATACAAGTTTATAGTTCTTAAAAAAATAAAATTGCAATTAAATGAATAATTTAATATAGTATGTTTGGCATATTAGTAATGCCGTTAAGATTGTGTAATCTACATACTTTTAAGAAATTAATTAAATTAATAATCACATTTAATGAAAAGTTGCTTTAATCAACACTTTTTGTACTTTTTTGGCCAATTAATTTCTTTCTTTTTTTTTTTACTTTTTAGTTAGGATTCACTTGATTCGCGTATCTTGTTCGGGCGGCTCAGTTATTAATTAAGTAAGCCATGCCCGAAGTTTTCAACGTATAACTTTTGTTTACTCGCTCATGATACGTCGAACTTAAAGAGATTTTAAGATATCTGAAGATTACACGCAAACGTTTTCCTAAAAAAATTTTTTTATATTTTAATAATTTTTCGATATATCGCGGAATACAATACCCTAGTGATCGAATAAATATAAATTTTTTCCTAATAAACGCCACTCGTACGGCATCGCGATTTTCTTTCCCACGAGCCTAAAGTATACCAAGAATTAGGTACATAGTCTTGATCTAATAGTTGGTAGGATCGAAACTACTTCAATTCTAGAATCATCTTATCATTACTCGTAATAATTGACGACATTGTTCTAAAGTGAGTTAATGAATAGCTTTGAATCGACCAGTTGGCTCGCAATAGCTCTTGAATCAATCACAATAGATGTTAATATTCTGATCAATCAGCAGTTGATCAATTGAGGTCACAAATGGACAGCCATGATGATCGTTATTAAATTCACCAAGTTCTTGGATGTTCGTATTGTCTTACATTTTTCTATCATTATTCATATATACGCCTAGTTATCTTTGTGATCACAAATAGCGTATATGAATAATCGAGAAAGAAATTTGCAAGAGCATTATTAATAATAGTTAATAATTACATATATTGGCAGAAACTTTTCTACATAATCCTACCAACGATTAATGACTCAATGTGGAAAAATACAAAACTTAACTAAATGTACACGATTTTTACTTTTCCTCAAGCTGACACTCATATCTACTCGCACGCATTCGGTTATCACATGCAAACCTCTCTTCTTATTTGCATAATATATAGTTTTCAAATTTACATAAAGTACAAACTTATGAAAACCGGAAAAATGTAACACAATAGTCAGTGTAGCATTTTCGAAGTATCATATAAGTATTTATCTAATTACATAGTCGCACTTAAGTGTCTGTCGTTCTAGAGACAATAGTTTGTCTCAGTTTTAATGAACCGTTTGAATCTTCTGACGACTAAATGGGTTTTATGTTGGGAATGGCAATCCCAACTGCACCATTTTATGATAACTAGCACATGGCCTATGTCGTCATCGTTATTATTTATCTGATATCATTGTCTATGTTATTTTTGTTTATTGATTGGCGTCGTATTTAAAGATTTCTACAACATCGTTCGACACCAAAC
Organism: Temnothorax curvispinosus; assembly: GCF_003070985.1. Classification (NCBI taxonomy): domain Eukaryota; kingdom Metazoa; phylum Arthropoda; class Insecta; order Hymenoptera; family Formicidae; genus Temnothorax; species Temnothorax curvispinosus. The sequence continues at coordinate 341,097 of NW_020214511.1, forward strand.
ATACGTCCGAGTTCTGCCAAGTTTTTGTGGATTTATTATAAACAGAATATAGTAACATTATAAAGATTCCTCAAACGCAGCCATCAAATCACTCTGCATGTTCATGTCAATTTGGCCAGCCATCTGAAAAGATAAATATAACCATTCTTCGCAAATCCCTTTACTATGGGGGCGTCGAAAGTAATTTGTTTTTTTTCCATGTACTCTCATATGAATCTACTTGAAAAATCAAATTTGCTTCAAATTATATCGCAAGTTATAAATTAATCAAATTATAATAATTGATAATTAATAAAATTGACATTATATAAACTTTATTTTCTATTATATTTTAATTGTTTATTTTGATAATATATTGTCAGCTTTATGTAACATATACTATATGTATGTACTGCAACAATTAAGATGCTAAATAATATATTATTAAGTCGAAAATTAACGATTATTAAATACTATGTATCACACAAGTTATATTCAAATCGTGCAATAAAAACATAATTTTTTAAATATACAATTAAATGTATGATTAAGAAGCTTTTTCACACGTTATAATTGTCGCATGGATTCCTAACGTTGTTTATTTTCATTTACTAATAATATTCTGTATTAGACTTTTCCTATTATTATTTTTCGAAAAGTTACAACAAATTAAAATTTCATGAATACGAAATACGAAAATATCAAGTACTCACCGCTTCTCGTCGTCGGCGTTCTTGCTCCCGTAGCCTTAGACGTTCCCTTTCTGAGGCGGACTTGTCCTGACTGGACGAATGACTCGGACTACTGCTATCTGTGTCAGTAATGGCTTTTACTTCTTCCGCTCTTGTTGTGGTAGTCATGACATTGCCTTGTTGATCTCCAATATTTTTTCTAACTTTGTCCAGAGCATCTTCTTCTTCTCGTTCCCGTCTTCTTTCATTCTCCTGCCGCAATCTCTCTCGTTCCGCTTGTTCTTTCTGCTGTCTGCGCATCTCTTGTTGCTCCATTAGTGCTCTTTGCTGTTTTACGAATATTAATAGATAAATATTATTATAATATAGCTGGATGTATTATATAACATACAGAATTATTTTTGCAGAGTTAACTAACCCTATCCTGTTTTTCTTTAGCTTGTTTCTTGAATGCCTGGAATGAGTCTCGCGCTGCACTTTTCATACTACTTCCTGCAGCTGCCGATTGAGGACTCGAAGCTTGAGCCAGGGAAGACCATGATGATGCATTTTTTACGTTCTGCTCTACAGTCTGTAATCAAAAGTATGTCAAATTTTAACACAACTAAAATTATTTTACTTTTATGGTACATATAATATATATATATATACATATAAAAAAATATATACAACACATAAAAGATAATGTGTTAAAAAATTAATTTACACTCTTTGAATGTGTAGTTCGGTTTAAATTTGGGTGAAGACCGAGGGTAAAGATGATGAGAAAGAAAGCTCGTTTGATTTTCTAAGGCTCAACACGATTTATTTAACACGCTATGTACGTTGCTCACACGTCCGTTCGTCGAAATCTGTCGGTTGAATCTCCGTCGTGTAGAGCTAGCTGCGCGAAATCGGTTCTGTATTCGGAACAATGTGACTTTGGAAAATCTTCTAAAAAATTTCAAACATTATCGAAAAGAACCTTCTCGCATTTAATAATCGATGTGGTCCACCGACTGATTATCCTACTTATGGCGTGACCATTCAAGCATCGGTCGCTACTGATTACGATATGAATAGCATCGAGTCGCATAAAGAAATGTATTATAAAAATTAAGAGAAATAAAAGAAATTAAAGCGTTGACCGATTTATTGTTATTTACCCGATCAAGGTGTCTCAGTGCTAGTCGATCCGTATGTTTTGTATACAATGTTTGTATGAAAGTCTCGACGTATACGTGTTCGAATGTGAGCGTGTACGTGCAAAATCTGACAATTAGCGTTGTGACGATGTAACCGTCATAAAATATTTAGGAAATGATTTGTACCTTATTTTTAAAGGCTGACGCAAAGTTTGCAGCGGGATTCTTCGAGTCAGGTGGGGTCATTTTCTTTTCAGGCATCAATTGAGTATTGGCATGATTACCCATCGATGGCATTCCTAGGGCGTTTATTTCTGTAAAAAAAGCTCCTGCTAGAGCAATAGTATTATATCTGGTTAGTAAGCGGTTAGAGTACAGCAGTTAGACACGTAGTTAAAGATGTATGTCGCATATGTCAAAATAAAGGGATAAAGCTGAAATTTACAGAGATTGGGCACTTATATACCCCAAAAACCTGTGTTAAATTTGCGATCGATTGTCCGACCAGTTTCTGATATTTGCTTTAAAAGTTACGGAAATTGTGTATATATATATATATATATATATATATATATATATAGATATACTTCCCATGTAAATATCATAATATGTATCTCTGCTCATGTACGGTAAAAATGAATGAAATTTTTATGGTACACTTCTATGACATCGAGAATTGCAATTACGTTTTTTTAAGATTTTCTGTTTATATATTTTTTTCATTTTTTTAATGATTTATTTAAACAATATCAAGTAGAAAAATGGGACAAAATTGCGATTTTTACGCTTTTTTTGTCCCAATGATACCATGTTGTTTATGAATAATTTCTGAGATTAGCTCTACACTGTCTAATCAAGAAAACAAAATTATTATACTACATATAACTACAGCGACATACATTTTTAAGACACGTATAAAGGGTCTATTTTCACGTATCCGTGACGTGTCAGTACCATATCAGTGACATCTGCGACGCATAAGTGATGGTTATTCATATATATCCATACAATTTGGTCAGTTTGAATTAAGTGATTTTCGAGATAACTCAACTTACGGACAATAAAATATTACATTAAGCGTAATTTCACCATAAAATTACGCAATAAACATGATATTCCATTTGCATCCAAATCTACGACTTACTGACCGCCGTAACGCGTCCATATATATAAAAAAGAAAATATATAATTTACAATATCACTGTACAGATCAGTATCAGTGCTGATAAATATTGTCTCTTTGTTTTTGGATGGATGTGTTCACACACGACGTCCATCCAAAAACAAAGAGACAATATTTATCAGCACTAATACTGATGGAAAATGGAACTGAGCTGATACGGCACTAATACTTCATGGATATGTGTAAATAAACCTTAAAGCAGCATTGTTACTTCAAGCGTTAATAAAGACGACAAAAGAATAATTCTATATCCAGAATCCGAAAAACGACATAGGTAATGTTAATTGATAAAGATTAGATTAGACTGTAATAAAAGATTGAATGTATCAAGCAAAAAAATTATGTGAAATTATTAAGATAATTATTAAGTTGTTTTAGCATTAAACCAATTAATATATACCATATATTATGTACACCTTATTTTTTGTAAAAAACATTTTTATTCTATTAATAGCTGTACTAATATATATTTTTTAATTATTTCTTGAGTTGCATGAGTAATAACTATAAATTTACTAGTATTAAAAAAATGAATAAGCACTTTAAAAAAAGCAAATTTAGAAAAAAGCATGCTACGAATATATAAATATATTGCACGAACCATCCATAGGCTTTTGCGGTAGAGGTTGAGTAATTGCTATGGGCTTCTCTTCTTTCTTTATAGAAATCTGAGAAATTTGCATCGGCATAGATGTTATTGGAAGAGGATCAAATATCGAACTCATGCCTCCAACGTTTATTCCCATATTTAATCCTGGAATGCCGTTATTATTCAGCATATTGGGCGGTGAATTTCCGCGTTTTGTATTTGGAAACCCGTTGGAATGCTGCTGCGACATTGTAACGTTATGCGAATTCTGTATATTAGTCAACGGCGCAGTAGTATTAATCATATTTTCTAATTGATTGTGCATAGACATATGTGCCGCCAGTCCTTGCGGTAAATTCATATTTAAATTTGTCATGTTGATATTGCCCAAATTCAGATTAGAAGCCATACTCGTCGGCATCATATTCACAGGTTTTACGTCCGATAGTAAATTGAGATTGGTGTTATTAGTATTATTCGTCGTATGAGACGTTTGGATAAATGAAGATTCTTTCTTGACACCGAGCGCTTGTTCTAAAGTAGATTGTGTTTGAATAAATGACGGCTCCTTCTTGATTGCAAGTGTTTGATCCAAGGAGGACTGTGTAGTAGGCACCGAAGCTGTATAAAATACATATATAATATGGTTACTTTGTACTTGCTTTTCATATAATAAAATATTATTTTAGGCGTTATTTTTTCGCATTTATAAACAATACCAATAATTGTATCTAATTATAGATACCTAAAGTATTGTATGGCTGTAAAAGATCAGACTGTTGATTTAAATTTGTTCCGTCTGTGGATACGGATGTATTTGCATTTGGAAAGGAACTAATGGATGTTGGTGGCTGCTGCGGTGGTTGTTGAGATATAGCTGGCGAAGCTGTCATAGAATTTGTATTTGTAGGTGTGACGCTGGGCGGTGGAGTTGGTACAGAGACCGACGGAGTTGATGGGTTAGATGTTGTTGGTGGTGGTGGTGGTGGTGGTGTTGGTGTTGGTTTTTTTACAGGAGCGGCCGTAGCCAGAGCTGTAGGTCGTGACGGTTGGGCTGGCATAGACGCGTGACTCGCGACAGGTATACTTTGCCCTGTTGTAACAGCAGCCACTGCGACAGGCTGTTGATTATTATTGCCCCCTAAAAGAATTTTTGCACTTACGTCTCATAGTCTATTAATTTGATATTTAATCGCATATGTTATAGCATCTTTTTTGCAATAACATATGTCTTTCTTCCTAGTAATTTATATATCATTAAAGACTGCTAATAAAAAATATATCCACAAATTATTTGTAATTCATTAAACTAAATAATTTGTAAATTAGTAGTTATAGCACATCATATATGCATCTGTTAGAAAAATCACGGATATAATAAAATAATAAAAAAAAATTAATTAGTTTAAAATTACAGTTACAAAGTTATGATGTCTATATAAATAGAAACATAAGTATAAACATGTAAGTGCCGAGAAAAAGATTTTAATTTTCAGATTATATTGTATTCAACAATATCCCTAACAGTATCCCCAACGCGAAAATTGCTAATCAATATTATAGTTATTTCATGATTGATACAATACCTGATTCTGAAGGAATATTGCTTGCTTGAGTAACAGGCGGCTTTGTTATTGGTCCCGTAGAATTCATCGATGGCTGATTATTCATTAAAAGAGCTCCACTATGATTTAATGTAGGTGCCTATATATAAAGAATATATTATCTTTCAATCAATATTCACCTGTGAAAATTATTGTGTCACATTAAGACAAGCATTGTTATAAATATGATATTGTGTACTTGCAATATATATTACACTATTCTTTTAAGTAACTTCTAAATTCGAAATTAGTACTTACAAAAATGTCAAGAGACACATAAGAAAATGTGTATTATCTAGAAAATGCTTATAACCTTATCTCATGATGTAATATGAAGAATAAGTATATATGCATAATTTCCACGTTGACTTATTACAAGTAATTATCTTACCGATGCTACGGTAGCAGTCGTTGCAGAATGTCCTGAACTTGGTGGATTCTTCTTTGCTTTTTTTCTATGTGGACGATTCGAAGAGTTTCCTGAAATTCAATGTAATGTGTTCTAGTAGTGATGAGTTACGTGCAGTCAATCATTGTTCTGTCACATCAAGAGACACAGGTCGATGGAGAATTAGCGAAATGCAGTGTGCAGAGGATACCAGCTATTGAATGTCGCAAAACGCTAAGTAAAATGCGAAGATACGTCAGAAACAAAAATCAAACAACTTCGTACGTATATTTTCTAATAGATTTTATTCATATGCTTATATTATAATTGTATCACTGTGTACAACAATGTTAATTTAAATATCTCAATTGTATGCTCCTTTTTTTGTGGACTTTCATCTTAATGATTCTTTTATATTAAAAAATTTTAATACGTAGAACAATTCTTTCTCTCCATTCTACGTAAAGTTAGTTATATTCAATTCATTTATGAATATTTGCGCGTGCATATATATACATATATATGTATACACGTACATACATACATATCGCACGCACGCCCACACATACATGCATACGTATCGCGAAACTGTCACACATACATATATGTCTCTGCATATATGCATGCAAGAGCACGCGCCTACTCTCGTCGTTTTAGTGTATCGATACTCATGATTTATTATAATAACAGTAATAATAATCGTTACGGTGGCGGAAATGACGATTATAAAACATTGACTACAAAAATCATCAAACTGCCGTCTTTCTTTTACTTCTTTTTCCATATAATATAATATAATTAATGTAATATTATATAATAATAGGAGTAATGTGTAAATAAAAGTCACATAAATGGTACAATACAGGCTCAACTTAAAAATGAATGATACAAGAGCGACAAACTCTTACAAATTGTTTAAATGTTAAAGTCGTAGTTAGCGCAACACTGAGATCGGTGGCAAGAGACTCCTGCTCGATGTTTACCGTGTGTACTACATAAATCAGCGACGATGGTAGATACATGGAAAACTGTGGTATATTATAAGACAATATTATCTTTGTCTGATGTGTGCTCTCAAACAATTCGTGATCGCAACAATCGTGAAATCACAGCACTGAAATTTATCGATGGAATGTGAATCGACAACCTTGCTAAACCCATTCGACGACAAATAAAAGTAACGAAACAACGAGGAGGAGTACCAGCGTATCTTAATTTATATAATATAGTTAACTGGACCACCACATATGAGCCAACCGCGACTCTTGAAGAATTAATGTCTATTTCACTCTTTAACTTTGTGTATGCACTTAGAAAAGTTTCGCGCGTCGTGTATGTCGTTTTTTTTCCTCCATAAGTATAACTTACAACTATTTATTAATATTTTATGATATATTAGTTTTCACTATGTACAAAACACGTACGACCGTGTTTATCGTTACTATTAAACTCGCGATACGCAAACAGAAAAAAAAAACAGACGGAACGCTTACATACGACTCTGGAGAGGAAGATAATTGGCGAAATTAAATAAAAGGTGTGGTGTTATCTTCTATGAACAAAATATTTAAAATCCTTAAATCTGTTCTTGCGTATAACGCAAGCAGGAATAATTCGTAGCAGGAAGAATGACGTTCCAGTCTGGATGAAGACACGAAAAAAAATATATTTTTTTTAGATGCGTGCTTGCATATAGAATAGTTGCTACAAAAATTTTGGAAGGCAATATGAATATCATTTATAAAATGCCCTATTATACCTCGCGTTATAAGCTAATGCTGATTGTATCTTAATAGATGTGTAGTATCCATCTAATTCAGCACACACGCCGTCAAAATTTGTTCTCTCATAATCTAGCTAATTCTTCGGATTTCTCTAGTCACTTTCAGTATCTTGGGAAACAAAAAAATGATAATATTAACCTGCCCGACATTTTTCGCACCTACTTGTAAATGCTTATAGTTTTCATATCAATAATTTTTCTTAGATATCGACGAACACTTTTTTTCCGACCAATTACGGCTTGTTTGTATCGAGTTATCGTAGTAATTAATCGCCCGCTCTTATCTCCTTCTCTCTTATTTTGTCGGGGCAGTAAGTACGTTGCTCTGAGTGCATGATTCATGATACTATTTAATTGTACTCGAGTGCAAATTCGATTATCCTTAATGCTCATATTATGACATGTTCAATTACAAGGATTGCTCCTTGGAGCATCTTAGAGCGTCATTATCGGTTACGTTCACAATAAATTCTTATGTATACATCTTGCTACACGTAAGAACTAAATTTACACGATATCTCAACAAAAAAAAACATTCTGGAGCAGACATTTACACATAGAAATATAAAAACAAAATATCATTAAAATTAATCTTGTTTAAATTCGTATAAAAGATTTTCTAAAAAAAAAAAAAAAAAAAAAAAAACCGTTTTGATAGGATACGCGCGAGTTAAAAGTAATGTTATTTCGAAAATTATATAACGATATTTGTTCCTTGAAAATTCGTGGTATTTACAACACATGTAAAGTTCTATTGCGACGAGAAACGAAGTGTATGCTTAACAGGAATAATTACTACTTCATATATTAAGGCATGTAAAACCACACCAATTCGTAATCGTCATTGGAATAATGATATCAATTTCAATAGCAAGAAGACAATATTTCCAACTTTCCTTTTAATCATTTGAGCGATGAGAAAACTGACAATGGTTACCGATGAAGAACTAGTGGTAAATAGGATGAAACGACGATTAGCAAAGCTTAGCGGAGTGCAAACAATGTGTTTGGAGGCTAGGGCGCCTTGTGTATATATATATATATACATATATGTATATATATTAGACCATCTCCTTAACTTGTTTCCCTTCCTATTCTTCTCCCTTTCCACTTGCTTTCTTCGTGTGTGATCAATCTCATGATCCCTTTCTGTCTCTGTCGTTTGTCGGTCTCTCTTACCCCCCTTCTACTTCTTTACACATTAACTCTTTGTATATGTATATATGCATATATATATTATATATGCTCAAAGTCATTAATTTTACGAAAAAACGAGTCAGTTAGAATTCAGATATAAATGTACTCCGCATCAGTATACTCTGTTGGAGATTCACAATAATTACTTTATTCGAATCTATGCATTCAGAGTAAAACAATAAGGAAGATTTGTATGAGTTTTCGCTTGTCTTACACAAGCAATGTAACATTGTTATCAGATTCGGCTTGCAAGAGATGAAACATTTTAATAATTGACTTTTTAAAGGAAGCACATATTTGGCTATGATAAGCTAAGCTTGAAATGGAAATAGTAATCTGAGGTAACTAGGATTGAGTTTCTTCATGTTCAGAAGAATCTTGTTAGAATTTTTTTGCGGAGACAAAAGCTTACTCACAAAAGCGTAGCTTACTAGTAAAATGCAACGCGTAACTATGCTAATCTTAAAATGCACTGATTTGCAAATCTAGCCACCAATACACATTGTCTGCAATTTCTCCCGTGTGTATCGCTATGATCACTGTCTAATTTATCTCTTTATATTATTCTTTACTTCGACCGATGTCATTAAAGTTCGCATAGTTTAAAATGTGCGGGAATGTGTGACCGTTTAGGAGCATAAACACACTTCTCACGTCAATATATTGATAATATTGCGTACTGTATACCCACTTTTTAGTTCGTGACGCATGTTAATATCACTGTTTTAGATTTTGAGAAATGATACGGCATGAATGAATCAATGCGAGAAAAACAAACTTAATGATTCGAACACACAGTGATACAAGTAATGTTCTGTTTATCATTTAATGAAAATAAATAACGAGTTTGCAAGAATTAATATATTGTATTATTTTCGGATTATATGGGGGCAGTATAATTATCGGGGAAAGCTACGGTAAAATAGTTGTGTAACTTATTACAAGGTACTAATATTCGACACTACAGTCACGGCAGCAATACACTTTGATTGAGTGCAATGTCGCTGATTGCAGAATGAAATCTTTCCAGACATTTTACTAACCTTAGAAGCAATGACTTTCTTACGAACCCAAAGGCGGAACTGCAGTGAAAAATTCAGTAACCTTGAGTAGCAAACTATACTTGACTTTCGAGCAACAGAATGTACCTACTGTCAACACCGATAGGACAAGAGAAAATAATCATATTGTTCAGAATCAATAATATAATTCGTGAAACAAGCTGGCATGGTATCCTCTAAACACAGTCTGCACTCCACTAGCTCACCTTTGTTCTTACCATTGCATATGTCTCGTAAATTAAATAAAAATTCTTTAATCGTGTATCAAGTTTCGATTCTTGTACACGATCGCGACACATCTGCGACACTTGTACAACGAAAAATGTACAAAATTACGTAGACATGGTAAATCTTGTTCAATAGCTCGTTTACAAGATGAAACTTGACACCACATGCATACTTGCATTAATATAACGCAGCATTTAAGCTACATGAATAACGCCGTCCTAATAAATACAGTATGTAATAAGCACGATTCAGCAGCTTAAGAAGGTATTTGCGTTGAACTCCATTTTAAAAAAATGTTTACATCTAGTTTGTAACTTCCGTCTTGCATAGCAAATATTAATCATACATTATTGTATCATTATATATCGGCGTTTTTCGATTGTTTCATTTGCCAATAAAAAACTGGTTAGGCACAGAATTCATAAATATTCTCTGAAGCTCTTAAATCTACCACCAAATCATGAGGCATTAACGTTTCTCAAATAAAGATTATCAAACTGTAGCATAATAATAGAAATAAGATACGTAGAACAAATTAAAAATTATTGATTACGTGTTATAAAGTGTGCAACTCATACATAATTTTAAATAATAGAAAATAAAAAAAATGTAACGTAATTTAAAATATTGAATTATTATATTCCTTCAAATTTGCTAATTTGACTTATAAATTAAATAATAAATAAATTTAAGTTATTCATAATATAAAAAATATTAACATAAAGTTAAATGTTCATCATAACTTTTAACCCTGTTAATCGAAATTTAATCATAATGATAATTATATGTAACAATTATTATATTTTCACTGGTACTGTATCTCATTAAGAAATTATATACTTAATAAGAATATTATTATATTGTTTTATATAATATACAGAATTAAGTGCCACATGAAATGGTGAGCTGTTTTTACACAACTATGAACTTCACGTCTACGACTTTGCCATTATTTTTGTTAATAAAAAATTTTTTATCGGTCTAAATCGATAATGTCATTTATAATTAATAACACACAAAAAAAGAGATAAAAGACACGCAGAGAAAACAAGGTTTTTTTTTAAATGTAGAAATACCTCTGCTTCACAGATAACCCTGTTATACTTGGCGATGAGAAAAAGCGCGTTAACAATCTAAACCATATTTGTATTTTGTGTGTTTGTAAAAATGTATTGTCTTAAAATTTGGGCGTAAACGTGAGTATGAAAATCTGTGCTTCATAGTGCATCCGTTAGAAAGTAACAAATTTTTTTTGCAAATAACTCGAAAGTACGGAATACGCTATTTCCCCAAAAGTATACTTGTATACCTGTTTGTATATATACATACATATTAAACTATAATGTACACATATATATGTATATATATATATATACAGATATTCATACATAACCCCATAATTTTGAATCTCACCGAAGAAATCATTCATATTTTTGTGACAACCACTTAATTACAAGTAGTTCTTTGTTCCCAAGTAAGGGTCTAATAGTAACAACAGTTGCATTTATATCTAACCTGCTTCACTGTCGCTTGAATCAGTGCTCGTTGAAGAAAGCGAACTACTGCTGGAGTCACTATCGCTGCTACTACTGCTTGATGCTGACAATCGCGAAGGTCCACTGGCACCACCAGTTCCAACTACATCAACCGACTTACTACTGTCTTCTGTAAAAAGTGCATACAATTCTTTATACTCTAATTTCATAACACGAGTATATCCCTTGATACAATTAGAAAATACAAAACTCTATAAAAGAAATTAATCAGATGCTAACCTTTCTTGGCAGTTTTCTTGACATTGCCTAACTGCCCCGTTACATCTTGTAATCTCTTTTCCAATTCTTGTTTCTTTTCTGCCATTTGTTCATCCTTGGACTTACCACTGACTTTCTTGTCTGTTAACACATGATAAAATAATATATAAATATATAAGAAATTTATTGTCATAAGTATGTGTGTGTATACGCGCGTACATGTGTATAAATTGTATAATAACATTGAGCAAATTTAAAACTAAACTTACTAGTGTGTTTACAAAATAAAAAATACATTTACTTTTATTAAAGATAAAAAATATATATGTTAAAAGTATAATTTTGTATATAAGATGTTATCTTTTTAGAGAAATATTAGAATTTTAAAATAACTTAAAAATATTATAATTGAAATACACACACACATTGTGTAATTCAATCATACATGCATGACAACATATTGCTATTGGGAAAGTGGCAGACAAATTTTATAAACTCAAAATAAAATTAAGTTCATAGTAAAGCTTACGTGGCTTCTTTCTGAGGCATGACGCAACATAGCTTTCCAGTTCTCTAAGCGTTGATGGCTTCAGTGTCTCAAAATCAATTTCGATTTCATCTGGGTTTGAATCCCTCAGTGAAGGCTCTCGAGACTGTATTATGTGTACAACACGACCTAATTTATCACCTAAAGACAAAAACCAAACAAAATTAAATAATGAATTAAAGAATTAACTAAAATAGACTAATATACACTTTTAGTTGTTTTTGTTCTTCGCATTTATAATTACAAACATACAAAACAATTTAGAATGAATATTCTATAGATAGAATTATATAATGTGAACAGTAAAAAAAGTTCAAAATCAAATATCAAACATATCACATAATAACAATAATCATTTTGCAAACATTTGGAGAATAACTATTTTACACTATTTATTGTAATATTGTGGCTAGTCTGATTGTCTACTAATAAATAATTTCTATCTGAAAGATTTTCATATAGATTTATATGTACTGTATAATTTCTCTTGTTATATAATCTTTCTATTATTCAACCTTTTATTACTAATATAAATTAGAATTTTAATTCAACATATACCTGGTAGTTTATTAATATCCAAGCTGAGCTGCCTCTTCTCATCGTAAGACATTGGTTTAGCATTATCTTCATCTTCCGAATCAAACGTGATCGGAGGTGGTTGATTGCCAGTATTTTTCTTCTTGTTCCCAGTAGATCTGCTGTTAGCCTTCGGCCTTTTGGTTGCGGTATTCGCAGTTGTGGCAGCTTTTCCGGGTCCCCGGCCCTTACCTTTTGGCTTAGCATTCGCTGTTGTTGGCAAATGATGTCCTAAGCTTCCTCCTGCAGCATGAGTCTTGTTAGGTCCTACTGCTGTAGCTTGATGGTGAAGATCGCTAGCTATGCCACTAGGCATTTTCAAGTCGCCTGCACCCATCGCAACACTGGCTATACTAGCACCAACACTGTCTGACACATTGGGAATGCCACCACTCGGTTTCATAAGTTCTTTCATGGCACCAGTATGACTGGGAACAAGGCTGCTATTCTTATTGCTCATTGGCTTCGATTTTGGCTTATCTGGCTTCTTCTTTTTATTTTTCTTCTTACCGCTCTCTTCCACTAATTTCCTCATTTGCTCTTGCATAGCTTTCAGCTATAAATATAGTAATATAAATTATATTTTTAATTGCGTTTATCTACAAAGTGTGTGCGAGCGCGTTAGAGATCTCGGAGGAAGAGCGAGGAAAGAGATTAGGCGGGATTATCGGTGATAAACTAGAGTCTGTGTTTAAGTATCTATAATTCTATTTTATGTACAATAGTTACAATATTTAGTCTTTACTGCGAGTCGCGGACAGATAGCTTACGCCCGACGAAAGCGAGTACACGAAAACCGCGAGCCACGGAAATTGGAATGACTTTCCTTTCTCGATGTATGTTCGCCGAAATACTTTGGTCGAATGCGAGGCTCGCGCGCGGAGGTCCGGGGTTTTATTCCCACAACTGTCGGAGATTCGCGAACCCGCCGAACTCCCGGTAACGAGCCGAAAATTCAGACGAGCCAATCAGTTATCGATACTCCGACAAATTCGTATTTAACGATTGTCGCCGATCTCGAGGCCGGCAGCTGATCAGTTTGAAAACACCGCTCGCTCGCTTTGTCCCGGGCGTATATGCCTCGCGCGCCGAGTCCCCGAGACAAAGGGGCGAGTCGGGATAGGCAAAAACTGAGCTTTGTTTTTCTGCCCTCCTAGTTCACCGGGAAATATACTGATATTTCCGCGAATGTACCTATTCTTACATTGAATTTAGACAACTAGCAAACCAGGAAGGCAGAATTTGACAGAGCTAATTCGAATTAATGATTAATTTAATTCGCGGTATTGATTGACCGACGGTTCTAGGTTTGATCGCGAACAAAGTAATTTCTTTTTGAATTTAAAAAATAGTAATTTTATTTTGAACAAATCATACCTCTTGCTGTAATTCAAGTAATTTCTGAGTACGTTCCTCAACCGAATCATCACTTTCGGAAGAACTATCCCCTCCAGAACTACTACCACTACCACTGCTGCTTCCTTTCATAGCCACCATACCACTACCCATCGGTTCATCCGGAACTTTAGCATATCTAATCATGTGTTCAATTACATAATTATATTATAATTCTATCATATATTCAGATTTCAGATTTTGGAAAATTTTGACTACCAACCTCATTTCAAATATATCTTGAAGTTTTCTAGCCATTGAAACAACGTCATGATCTGGAGGATTATATTTATAACAATTAGTAAATATGAGTCGTACATCAGTTGCAAATTCGTGCGCCGTTTTATACTGACGATTATCCATTTTCGTCTGTAAGAAAAAATTTTATATAAAAATAGTTGAATCTATCTAGTTATAAAAAATTTAACAATATAAAATTTGTGTTAATAATTTATAACTCTTATAATTTTAGTATAGTGTAGTATAGTATATATTTTAGTTTAGTATAGTATATGCGTGCGTGTGTAATGATATTCACAAATCAAACATACATACCTTTACTGTACCAAGATCCATAGGTTTTTTGATAATCTCATGATAGTCATGAAGGCCTAGAAGTTCTGCATCAACAGGTTTGTAAAAAGGCCAAGCATAGGGCTGTACATTATATATAGAAAAAAAGAAAAGATTAAATTACACGATCCAGTACCATACTGTTTGTAATGTTATATTAGCTGTCAAAGATGAAAAGAATATATCACAATTACCGAATGTTTTTTAGCGAATAGTTCCTTCAAAATATCATTGCAAGACTTCAGCGCTTCAGACAATTTTTCTTTTCCTTTGACACCAGTATGCGGAGGCTAAAAAATAAGAAAAAATATGTAATAAAATTTTACATACTAAACTATAATTTATTTTATTTAAAAGTAAAAAGTTTCCTAGATAGATAATTATGTCAAACTTTTAGCTTATTTTTGAAATGTACAAGATATACATATTTAAAAAATTAAAAAAAATAATAATAAAAACATAGTATAGGTAATCTTATAATTTGTCTTACAGTAAAAGATTTTCATTATAAAACATGCCATAAAATATATAAATTGTGCCATTTAATATAAACCTGATAATTGTCGCTTGATAGATGATGAGACAACACAAATGAAAGGAAGGATATTATGAATGAATAGTAATAAATGTACCTGTTGGGCCATTGCCCCCATCAGAGGCATATTGGCCTGATGGTATGGCACTAAGCCGTCTTCCGCTTGTCTTGTTGGCTGAAACAGCCATGATATGAATTGTTTAAATTGTCGTCCATGATGTCATATTTATTTTATTAATCGCCGATCGGTATGATTAACATAATTAAAGAAATGATATGATTGTAGATGCGAGGAACAAGGATGTTTATCATGTATTATGATCATGTAAAATAATATGTACTTCTCACGTTTAAAAAGATATATCAATAATAAAGTTTCATTAATTTATATCGTGTTTTTATATATTTATCGTATATCAATCTTATTTTTTATGTAAGCGTGAAAATCTTGAATTTTTGATGAAATATATACGTATTCAAAACTTAAAATTAAATAATTAGACGCAATAATCATTATGTCATATCACATTTTAAAGATATATTAAACAATATATATATATCTCTCTTTAATGCTTTTCATTCGAACACAAAATATAATAAAATATACTCATGTATACTCACCTTCTTAATTTGCCTGCCAGATTCCCTTCTCGTAGGTATTTTGGCATTCTTGGAATCCATAGGTGCATACAATGGGTCAAATGCATTTGCGGTAGGAGTCGTAGTATCAGCTTTTCTTTTAACTCCCTTTTTGAGTTTGGCAGGTTGTGATGGAGGCATTACAGTGGGTGTTGTGGGGACTTGTGGAGGTGGAGGCACAGCAGAAGCTGTTTGAGGATCCATCGCTGGCTGCGCATGGTAACCCGTGGTTGGAGGGACAACTTGCTGAGGCAGAGAATTGTGAGTAGCCATCGGTGTAACGCCCATACTTGAGGGAGGAGCGATGGTGGTTGTATTCGTGCTTCCAGGTACCGAGGCTGGTGCCTGAGTACCAAGAGGCGGCATGGGTATAACGCCTGTTGTTCCAGCCGACGTAGCAGAAGGTGTTAAACTATTTGGTACACTGGAAGTAACAGCAGCTGCACCCGAAGATGGTCGTCCTCTACCTGCTCCTGTACCTCCCGCTACTCCACCTACTCCTGGTCCACCAACTCTTCCAGCTTTCTTGCCCTTGGGCCCTTTCGGGACAGGTGGATCTAACTCCACCTCTTCTTTCGGCATTTGTGCAACCTAAAAAAATCATTATACTACTGTTTTGTCTAATAAAACAATATTTTATTTAATCAAGTATATATTTAAACGTTTCGGCTCCGGATTGAGCCATCTTCAGTGAAGTATATATAAAAAAAAGTTATAGAGTATATAACGAGTCTTTTCTTCCGAAAAGATACAACATTACATGCAGAGATGAAATCAACGAACTTTGTCAAAAGGCGGACACGAAAATTCTAACGTCAATATCGTCATGTCACGTTCACAATAACCAACCGTGACAAATAAAATATGAAAACGTAAAGGGTCGCCAATATAAACATTCAAAAACTAAAAGCG
>NW_020214512.1:0-8708 GCF_003070985.1 Temnothorax curvispinosus
GAGAGAAAGGGAGAAAAGAAGAAGTCGAGGTTTTTTTGACAGAAGATCGCCTCGGCAAATACGCGAGGTTCAGAACCAGAATCTTTAACGTAGGCGGGACGACGGTGAAGGGTATGACATACAGCGACATAAGTGCTTGAAATGCCAGCAATATCCGTGACTATTAATAGATAAAATACATATGTTAGAACAAAGACTAAAGAACAATTTTGTAAGTAAATAGAATTAGAATACAATGATAAATGCGATATTTGTGAGACACGCATCCCAAATTGTTAACAAAATATTTAAATGTAGATTTTCAAATGTTCTTTGTGTGTTTTCCTTGTGGATTATCATTATGTTTCCATGTTATTATCGTTATTTATCGTTGAATCTTTGGTTAATAATTTATTTTCTAAATCTATGCTCCATATTATCTAGTTATTCTAGTTTTTTCTTAATGTTTTTATTAGTAAAATTACACGTTTTCTTTGTGTGATCGCATTCTTTTATTATTGGTTATGTAAATTCTAGCACAATTTGTATTATCTTTTATGAGAATATTATTTTAAGTGTATATATATATATTACATATATAATATCGAGTATGTAATTACCCTGGCTTAATTGTGGCTTTGTCTTGTTTCCACTTGTAATGATATGTAATGATATGCAAATTTACTTACAATAGCAGTTTTAATTTGCATAAAATGATTTATGCAGAACTAATATCTATGTGGAAGATCAAGATCACTTTATTTATATGTAACTTCTTCAAAATAAAAAATGTGATAAAAATTATTTTATTAAAATGTAAATTGCATAAAAATGTATTAAATTAAAAATATGTGTATTAAAAAAATCGTAATGTTAAAAATATTTATCTGTGTGTTAGAATTGAAAAGCTATTGGACCATAGCTTGCTATAAAAAGTTTAAATCAAACTCTTGATGAAATGATATTTGAAATAAACTGCAAAGTTGTTAATTATTTTTACTTACCGACTTTTAAATAAATTTCATTAATGTAGTAAAATGTTTTAATTTTTAATTTTATTTTAATTTTTTATAATTAATGATATATTTCACAATTAGTTTATGTCCTATAGAATTATTTATACATACATATGTTTCCTTTACCTCGTTAAAGAGCTGTCTGTATTCTGAAAGCTTAATCTATCAGCAGTCTTGGTTATCTCTTATCAAGAGGCACTGTAATGTCTCCCGTCAATAGAGATGCTACACTACATATCTCAAGTTCTGTTAGCATCAATATTAAAACAAGGAGTTTTCTGTTTGGTTCTTTCTAGTAATTATATAATTTAAAATACGCTTTTTCACTAATTTTTTATTCAGCTATTTATGTAGAAAGAAAAGTATTCTATTTTTTTAAGATATATAAATTATGGTATTTTATCACTTATATTATATTATATCTTCTTCCTGATGTTTTATAATTATTATTATATACATTATTATTCTTCTATTAATCACCACTTAATATAAATTACAGATATTTAAATATACCTTAGTATTTTATTAAGTAGAACTATGTGTGTGTAATACAATTTTAATATAGTAAAAGCTTAATTACACATTTCTTTTTATTTACAGGTTGGTGTTTTGTGTGTGCTGATGCTTTGTAAAGGTATTGAAATTCGTACCTTTACAACAAACTTCCAGTCTTTTAAATGTAGAAGAAGATAGTACAAAACAATTTTTTAATGGATCGTTGTAAGAAATTTTTTATCAGAAGGTAAATTATATTTAAATTTTTATTATACTGATTATTATTAGAGATATTCTTACAAATAAAGTATTGTTCATTATAAAATAGTGCTAATTTTGTAATTTAAAAAAGCAATTAATTTTAATTAAGTAATTTTATTAGCTAGATATTTATTTTGAGGTACTCACGATGCTTTTAAAAATAAATTATTTAATGCATATGTATATGTTTACATAAAATATTGAATTTTTTTAGGCAAACTGAACTTCCTATTGACGACTTAGAGACTGAGCTTGAAAGAAAAGAACGATGGAGGAGCGTTTACATGATTTATTTTACTATGTTCTTGATGTCTCTTGGCTTCAGTATTATACTTACTGGGGTTTGGCCATATTTAGGCAAGGTATGTAGTACACATGGGCAATATATGTAATGAGAGAGAGAGAGAGAGAGAGAGAGAAAGGTTATAAAAATTACGCATAAGTGGGATATTGTATGTACTTAAATACATATATGTATTTTAGTTGGATCCTACAGCAGGAAAAGAATTTATGGGTTATGTGGTGGCAGCTAATCCACTTGGACAAATGTTATTTTCACCTCTGGTAGGTTGGTGGGGCAATAAAAGAGGATCAGTAAGATTGCCACTTTTAGTGACTTTAGCATTGTTTACTATCTCATCAGCTGCTTACAGTATTCTTGAAATAATACCTGGCGATAAAAAGAATTACATGCTTGTTGCCAGATTCTTTGTTGGTGTTAGTTCTGGTAGGTTTTTTCCCATTTTTATATTATATTAAGATTTATATATTTAAGATATTTTGCTTTTGAATTAATTGCATGTTTCATTTCTTGCAGCTAATATTGCCGTAGCAAGATCTTATCTATCTGCAGCCACAAAACTTTCAGAACGCACACATGCAGTTTCTATGGTATCCTTAGCACAGGTAATTTTTTGTCACTGTATTTTTATATTAAAATGTATAAATTATATATACATATATAGATAAAAATTGATATAGTATATAAAAAAACTATAATCTTTTATGTCATTAATTTGAAATAAATTAATACAGTTGTACTAAAGTTTATGTACTTTTATACAGACAGTAATTAATATTGATCGAATACATGTGATAAAGAAGCAATATATTTTGTAGGTTCTAGGTTTTGTAGTGGGTCCTGGACTGCAGGCTGCTGTAACACCTCTTGGAGACCATGGTGTAACATTTATGATGCTTCCTTTAAACATGTATACAGCAGCTGGTTGGATTAACGTGATAATGGGAATTTTTAATTTAATCTTTTTATTACCATGGAACTTTAAGGAACATAAAATTGCTATAAAAGAAGCTATGCGTAATGAGGGTAAAGCTACAGGTATGTAATAAATTCATGTAATTATAATTTTTCTTTAAATTTGATATAATTTAAAGCATTATATTAATGTGTGAAGATTAATCATAAGTTAATTTTACTCCATTTTTATATTAAAAATACCTTTCTCTAAACATTTTTCATGATTTTATTGCCGATTCTTTATCAGATTTTGTTTACAACAGAATTTATTGCATTTGCAGAAAAAGAAACGTGGAAAGCTATAAAACCAGATTATTTGGCTACATGGACTTTAATTTGTGCATTCTTTGTTTTAGTTTTTAATTTTGTTCTTCTTGAGACGTAAGTGCATTCATTTTCTAATATTTATAAGGATAAAAGATTAGATCGACTCAATATAACTAAAATAAAATCGAACTTAAATCAAAATTGTAATTAAATGAAATGACTGGAAAACAATGATAGCATTTTTTAAATAAAAATAAAATTAAGAATTTGCTTTTAAAAGTAAATTTAACATTTATTGCAAAATGTTAAAATTAAGACCATTGACTGAAATCTCGGTTTGCCAAATAAAAGGTTTAAATATATATATATATATATATATATACTTTTTTATATAGTCTTGCTACTTCTCTTACCATGGATCAGTTTGCTTGGACTAAAAAAGAAGCACTGTATTATATGGGAATACTAATGAGCGTCGGAGCTGTGATATCCTGTATTACATTTACAATGATTGGACCACTTTGTCAGAGGTAATTAATAATGAAATCTTAATCTCTTCAACACAATCAATACTTGTACAAAAATTATTTTATTTTATTGCTTCTAAAATATTTGTGGCTGTAAAGTATTTTTCACACTCTGTATGCTATCAAATAAAATATATTTTGCAATCTTTTTTTATAGATTTGCGGAACGTAAAGTAATGTTATGGGGTGGATTCTTCTTTATGGTGATTGGACGAGTACTATGTATCCCATGGGGTCCAGATCCTCCTATAATTGCAGATTTTGGACGTAAGTATCTGCTAAATAAATCAATATTTGTGTATTTTTTACATTTAGCACGTAGTTTTGTTTATGCATATTATGTAATAATTTTGTAATGAAAGTGCTTCAATATCTTGTAGCATATAATAATATTACGGAAGATGCCAATGGTACAGAAATCGTAGGATGCCCCATTAATCAGGAATGGTGCCTATATACACCACAAATTACAATTACTCAATTTCTTATTGGTTACGGTTTTACAGCCATAGGTTATCCTCTAGGAGTTACTCTGATGCAAACTATATTTAGTAAAATTCTCGGTCCGCGTCCGCAAGGCGTATGGATGGGTTTATTGACAGGTGCGGGTTGTGCGTCTCGTGTTTTAGGTCCGGTATTTGTAGGTTTCATTTATACTCGCTTAGGAACATATCACACTTTTGGTATTACTGGCGTAATGCTAATTATTTCCATGTTGTGGTTACAAGTCGTAAATAAGCGTTTGATCGCGCCAAGCGAGCTAAAGAAAAACAATGAAGCGCCGAACAGTCAAGGAAAAGATATCGAAATTCCATTAGTTACATATCGAAATTCCATTTAAGAGCTGATAATATACTCAAACATCACGTGAAGCTGTATAGTTTAACGGAATATCACATCGTAATTGTGATAATGAAAGTTGTGTGTTGGCGAGGAAAGTTTATCTTTTTGTGCAATATGCAATTGTCGTAATAAATTGTACATAAATATCAACAAATATTATTAAGGCAACAATGCAAATTAATCTATATATTTTTTATGAATGTATACAGATTACTATTACATTCTTAAAATGTATAGATATTTTATAGAAAGTTACTCTGCGCTAAATATGATTAAGAATGAAACGGATGCCTTTCTCAGAATAGTTCTAAATATATAACAATAATTGAGATAATTGAGAAAACATTCTTTTGCTCAGAAATGCTCAAAACTTTCTAGTAATATAATTTGTTGAAATTTTATTATATTTTTTTTATATAAATTTGAAATGACCAATGTTATATTCATTATAATATGATGTTAAATATTAATGTGTAAGACTTGGATTATGAAAGACAAAGACTTGCCATAAATAATGCAAAGTGAAATTCATGAATTGTTCTTCCAGTATTTTTGCTTAAAGAGAAGTTATAACTCCGAAATATTGCACAGTTATTGATTTAGTGTTTAGAGATTTTTATTAATATTTAGGGGAAATAGTATGTGTGTGGATATAGATAAATACTCTTGTACAAACCGTGAGTTTGATACACATTGAACTCCAGTTCTACAAGGACTTTTATTAATTGCAAAATGTTAGAAAATTGCACAAGAAGTAAATTTCTTTAATAATCCATCGTTTGTGTATATTTTTATATACTTATTGCTCTTTTATAAATTTTAAAGTTGCGTTTATCATTGCTTAAAGATTAAATTAACTATAAATGCTATAATTATGTCTAAGAATTTGAGTAATGTACAAATTTATAATAGAATAGCATATAAGAGCGCTATTATCTTTTTTAAACTGGGAAAATAATATTATACATACAAATGCGTTAAACCATAGCAAATATTATGCGATATAAAATTTTATTATGTACTATAAGATTATCTGAGACTTGTTAATCAATTAATTCTTTATTAAAAATTTGAAATTTTTTTATTTTGTTATTAGCATAATAACTATTTTCGCTCAAGATACATTTAAATGTTGGAATGTTCATTAGATTATTGTAATATTTGTGAATTGCGCACTTTATTAGTTGCTTACATAAATATAATACGTAAATGCAACATAAATCAATGCAAGAGTGTAAAAGGGTACAGTCAGCTTTTTATTTTTTCGTGTAGCTTAAAGAGCAAAGACTGACCTAACTAAAATTTCATAAAATTGTTTTACATTAATTAAGAAATGAATAGTTGATATTACATAAGCACATAGAACATAGATATTACTACTTGCTAATTTACTACTTAATTTTTTATGACTATTTCAAAAGACGGTAAAGTAAAAAAATTGTGATAAAAATAATTTTCTCACAACCAAAATTAGAAAGCCATAATTAAATATATATCGTAATCGTGGTGAATAGGTGTCAAAAAACTCAAATAAAATACAATATATAAATTTTATAATATAATTGACATACAAATAATATAAACTATATATATTTTCTAAGTGCAATTAAATTAGAAAGTAAAGCAACGAGTCATATTTTATAAAATGCAATATTTCGAGATAATATATAGGCAATATACCAAAAATTTGTGAAAAAAATTAACATTTACATTATTTATCAGTTCACGCATCTATTTTCTGGTTACTTGAGATATGGAATTAATGTTTTATAGTTTTGAAAAATGTTTTTTGTTCCCGACCGTTAAGAACAAAATATATGGATTGTCAAAAGACTTTGAACATTGCAAAAGCGGCAATGCTAATATCTGATTTTAATGCAATTATGATTGTTTTCATCACATGACAAGTATATAAAATTAAAGGACTAATATTTCTTGAGAAGTAGTAAAGCCGAAAAAATTATTTCATTTACGTATTTGTGGAGTGTTGCCTATACATATATACGCATTGGCATATTTTTCTAATACTTGTATATTAGATAAATATCTTAAATATACTTAATTGCAAATAAAAATGTATGTGGTATTTATATTACTACATTTTATAACTAATGAAAATAAAACAAAAATGAAATAAAACAAATATAAAGTTATAATAAATAATTTATATTGCCCTTCTTTATAGACGCTATTTCTTTTCTGTTTTATCTTAACAATAAAAGCTGAATGCACTATATAAAATTCTTAAAACTTGATACGACAAAGATGAATCAGACTGGTTGTCAAATACTAAATTTTTATTTTTATTTCTCTATTGTAGTAGAAATTATTTGACTATCATTTCTTACATTTCTTCTTGTATAACTTACATTTCTTCTTATCTCGTAACATGAATACAATAAAACCTTCAACTCTAAAAAAAGTTGTCAAAAATTTGACACATTATATAAACACATAGATTCTCATAAATGCTGTGCTATCACTTACAAATGCTAATGATACGATAAGAGTGCATGGCTACTATGGATTACAAAACTGATTAATACATATCTCTCCTTAAGATGAATTATAGAAATGCGGATTATTCATACAAATAACCTTATAATTACAATTAATCTTTCTTCTTTGGTTTTTTAGGATTACGCGAACGCGATTTTGCTTTGCAGAGCGGGCAAATTGGTGCATTTCTGTGAATTTGTTGATGGCACGAGAGGCAAGACTTCATAGGCGGCGGTTGTTGCCTGTAAAGCGATGGAAATACTTTTTTTTATTACAGAATCGATAATAAATAATGTTTTCAATTTTACATGAAGAATGTAATAAGGGGACGAGATATACCAGTGGTACCTGAATGTTGGAGCGGGCGGCCCTGGGGCTGGCGGTAACGGTCTGGGCTCTGGTTTGCTTGGCCCCTGAAGTGGTTGCGGAGCTAGGAAAGGCGTGGAACCACCTGGATGGCCAGGATGGTGCAGCCCGAGCGGCGGTAACAAGTCATCACCTCGTACCTCTACTCTCCACTCCGCCTTTTGCATCGGACGTTCAAAGTAGCTATGAACAAACCGTCTACACAATAAAAGTTTAACTCAGCTCAGTCTGTAATGTCATTCTCCACTTATCGGCTGATATTAAATGCGCTTCTCTCGCAGCTGATTTTCAACAGCTTCGTGATAATCAAGATACTCACTCAGGAGAGATAAGATCCGACTCGGTCTCGTATAACTCCGGTAACCTTTCCAAACCCAAAAATTCCCTGCGCATACGGTCAATGTCGTGTTTCAATGGTTGATAATCATTGTTGTGAATCAATTTCGCAGTTTCCCTCGCCCTGTTACGCGCTTCCTCCGCTTGCTTGATCACTGATTCCATCTGATAGAGTATGAGCCTTATTATTAACAATTCTATATAATTGTATCCTATCAGAAGCAAAAAAACCAAGCAATATAAATTCACCGCATTGATGTCCGCGTGTATCTGACGCAATTCCTCGACGTGTGCCATTTTCTCCTGCATCAGCAGGTCCATTTCTTGCTTGTATTCTAATAAACATTTCTCCTCTTGCTCGGTCTGCTCCACCTCTTGCAATATCCTCTGTTTCAGCTTCTCCAATTGAAGGGTCTTCGACCTGCGCGAGTACAAAGGAAAGAAACGTCAAATAAATTTCTCACGCAACATACGAGAGAACATATGTGAGAGGATATCGCATTCCCATATACCTAATGTCTTTCAAAGCCTCCAGCTTCGCGAAAATCACCGCCGTTTCGGACGCCGACATGTCGGAGGTTAATTAATCCCCGTTACTTATTCGATTACCACGAAAGCTCCGCGGAATAATTCAGCAGCGTTTCTCCGCTCGACTCGCGAGTTCGTCTACTGCATATTCGGTATCGGCACTATCGGCAGTATCTCGATGCGATTAGCGAGAGAAAAACGCGTTTCACGGGACGGGTGTTGCGCACGATCGAGCGACTCCGCGACGAGGCTTCGGCGAGGCTGCTTGACAGAGTTGACAGTGAGCCTTATCGGATAGCGTCGCGACAGCACGGCGGACAGAGCGGGCCGAGC
>NW_020214513.1:0-2104 GCF_003070985.1 Temnothorax curvispinosus
TAGGAATTTTAGTAGGTTATGAAAGAAATGGATATAGAATTCTGGTTGATAATAAAATAATAAAAACACGAAATGTAGAAATTGTTGAAAATGAAGAAAATCTAGTAGGTTTTAGTGATCCAGAGATAAATGATAGTGAGTCCGAGAATAAATTTAATGAAAACTTTGAAAATAGCGAAATAGAAAATTTCGAGGAAAAAAAGGTTCAGAGAGAAATTGTTAATAACAATCGGCTTAATGTTAATAATCAAAGAGATACTAGAAAGCTAAGTAACAGTTCGGATCGAAGTGATGATTTAGACTATTTAGATGATGAATCGAGACGATCAAAGCGGGATAGGAAAAAACCCGAGAGATACGGAAATCCAATTGCAACAAAAATTGCATATGTTCATGTAGTAAGTGCGAAAAATCCACTAACGTACGCTGAAGCGGTAAATAGCGATGAAAGTAAACTATGACTAGAAGCAATGAATAGAGAGATGTTTTGCTTAAATAAAAATAAGACTTGGATTCTTGTTGAAAAACCAGGGGGTGTAAAAGCATTAGACTTAAAATGGGTATTTACGAACAAATCCGATGAGAGTAAAAAAGCGAGATTAGTTGTTCGCGGATTTCAACAAGACGAAATTTTAGAAGATTTATATTCGCCAGTAGCGAAAGTACAAACGTTGAAACTATTGCTTGCATATTGTTGTCAGGTCGGAATGTATATTGAACAAATGGATGTTGAGACTGCATTTTTGAATGGGAGCGTGAAATCGGAAGTTTATGTAAAACAACCACCCGGATTTGAAGATGGGTCAAGTAAAGTGTGCAAATTAATCAAAGCGTTATATGGTTTGAGAGAGAGCCCGAGACAATGGTATGAGTGTTTTGATGAGCATATTCAAAGTTTAGGTTTTAAGAGAAGCGAAAATGATTATTGCTTGTATATTAGTGAGGATGGAACAATCTTTATAATATTATTTGTTGATGATCTCTTAATTTGTGGAAAAAATGAGAAAAGAATTGATGAAATAAAAAAGGGTTTGTCAAAAAGATTTTCCATGAAAGATTTAGGAAAAGTAGAAAAATATTTAAGCATAAGAATAAAATATAATCAAAGGAATGGTGAGATGACACTAGACCAAAGTGAATATATCGAGTCACTAGCAGTTAAGTATAATTTAGAACATGCAAAATTGTACCAAACCCCAATGGAGCAAAATTTGGGCGTTGAACCCGCGCAGTCAGTACCCGAGAATATAAAATATAGAAATATAATTGGAGCGTTGCTGTATATAAGTACAGGCACGAGACCCGAGATAAGTTATAGTGTAAACTATCTCAGTAGATTTCAAAATAGTTATGATGAGACGCACTACAAATATGCATTAAGAATATTGAAATATTTATATTTGACAAAAGACTTAAAACTAACTTATAGAAGAGATTTAAATGCAGAAATTCTAGACTGTTTTGTGGATGCTGACTGGGCAGGCGATAAGTTAGATCGTAAGTCGACAACAGGCTATGTTATTAGATTATCTGGAAATGTGATACATTGGAAATCCCGAAAACAGGGCAGTGTAACGAAATCCTCCACTGCCGCTGAATATGTGGCGTTGTCTGAACTTGTAAGTGAGATTAAAGTAGTAAAAAATTTATTGATTGATTTTAAAGTAAAAATTGAAAAACCGATCAAAATATTTGAGGATAACTCATGTGTAATTGCGATAGCAAAATTTGGAAACTTAACTAAAAATTCAAAATATATCGAAGTACATCATCATTTTGTTAACGAGAGTTATGAGCAAGGTGTTATAGAAATCTTGAAAGTAGATTCAGAGTCAAATCTGGCAGATACTTTGACAAAAGCTCTAGGTAGAGTTAAGTTTGAGAAATTTAGAAATTTATTAAGAATTATTTGAATTTAAGTTTGTTGAAATGTAAAAAACGTTAATTTTGATTTGAATCAGACTTTGTATTATGAAATAAAAGGTATTGCGAGTATAAGACTGTGTAGCGTATAAATTAAGGAGGTGTGTTGGAATATGAGTAATTTCTCCGCTACACGTGATCAGCTGTGTATCGTCCATCCTTAGGCTTTTATGGCTCGATA
>NW_020214514.1:0-1289 GCF_003070985.1 Temnothorax curvispinosus
GATCGGCACCGTGTGCAATCGACACCGTGTCCGATCGAGAAATATTGTCGTGTCCGATTTGTAATGTGCGCAATCGGGACAATCCCGGGACCGCTAGGGGGGAGTTTCTACTCCTCCCGCCGGCCTAGAGGAAGGAAAACCTCGATAAAAAACCGTGGGGTGGGTCTTGAATCGCTCGACCATTGCACGCCGGTGCTCCGGCGGGTCGGGTGATTCGGACTCGTTAAGGGGGGAGCGGGCCTCTCTCGTCCATTGCACGCCGGTGCTCCGGCGGGGCGGGGGAGGTTTCGCTGGAGTCTTCTTGGGGATCCGGGTGGGAGATCCTCACTTCCGAGGCGGGCAGGGATGCCGTCTCGCCAAGGAGGTGGGAAGACCCTCGTCTCATTACCCATTGCACGCCGGTGCTCCGGCAGGGGTGACGGGGGTAACCCTCTTTTGGAAGTCTCTGTACGTGGTGCAGGGACGACCGGAGGGGAGGCCCGTGTTGGGGACGTGCACACCAGGGACGTGGTCCCGCGGTGTCCCCAACACGGAGGGCAGTCCCGAGCCGCTCCGACGTATTCGGAGGCCGGGGTCGGGCTGCCTGGGTGGGTGAACCGTCGGGCCGCTAGAACATATTCCCAGGTCGGGGCCGGCGGGTCTGGTCACCGGACGTAAGGGCCGGTGATGAGTACGGAGTCCGTTGGGTCAACGGTGGCGCGGGCGCTCCGTGTCCCCTGCTCGTGCGTGGCGGGGACCGGGATCGAGCGTGCTCGGCCGGGGTCGGGAGCGAGATCTCTCGGCCGGCCACCCCTCGTTGCGTGCGGGTGGGGGTGGCGGGGTTCTTTCGTTGGCGTCGACCGGCGGACGGTGCCTCAGGGGTCGGGGGCGGTCTCTGGGGGTCCTTCGGGGCCTTCGGAGGGCGCTCTCGATACGGGTACGGCGAACCCAGGGGTACCCGAGGGCTCGGGCGGGCTGGGCTCGTGAGGCGGGTGATGCCAACCAGCCTAGGGAAAGGATACCCCGAAAATAAACCAAACAAAACCTTTATGGATAAATGTCTTATGAAGGAAAAACGCTTACAGGTCCAGGGGAGTCGGATACCCCAGGCCCGGCGGACGAGAGATGCTCTCAGGAGCAACGGCCTGGTCTCTCTCCGTCGTTAGCCAACGACGGGCATAACTATTCAACAACTGCATCGTTGAGGGCGAGCGGTGCAGCGGTAGGAGCGATCGCTCATACCACCAGACAGGGTGGTATTAAAGAGGCAGGGAAGGCGACCGATTCGTCGTCCTTGGGGGGAATTAGTC
>NW_020214515.1:0-9617 GCF_003070985.1 Temnothorax curvispinosus
CAGGCCTGTCTAACTGCTCGAAGCGAAGGAGCCACTGCTCCCACTCTTACCACTTCAGACTTCCCCCACCATCCAGTAGTATCGGGGCAGCGGTTTCTCGCAGCATGAGTAGAAGTAGAATAGCTATATTCGATGGCTTTATGCGTAACTAAGAATACGCATACAGAGCACAAGTGCGTGTCATATTCTTATTTACGCATAAAGCAATATAACTGAGTATGGTATTGATGGTGATATCTCGGTATATATATGCGACTTTTTCAGAATATAATATATAATATAAATTAAATAAAAATAGGCTTTCCTGAATAAATCAATAAGTAAAGGAAATAAGGAGGCAATAGGAACCAAACGCGGTAATTAATGCGCAATCAAATTATCGTAACAATAAATATATTATAATAAAAACGGACGTTTCGACACTTTTTTGTGTCATCTTCAGCGTAAAGAAAATACATGATGGTCCCGAAGATAATACATAAAATTCGACGAAGTTGATCTACATAATTCAATCAGGCGCAGTCTAAATTCACGACAATAATACATAAAAATGAATCAAATCGGAGCAGGTAACGCGTGAACCAAAAGTGTAAATAGAAAATAAAAACTATGAGCCAAATAGGTGCAGTCAACGAGTAAAACAAAAAGTGTAAATTAAAAATAAATTCCACAATAAACTCTGTAAAGCTATATCCACACAAACTTGCATAGGTGCATAACCATGCGCATAACGAAACGGATTGGTCTATTTCCTTATGCACATGCGTATGGACCAATCAATTCTTTTATGCTTATGTTTATGCGCTATGCAAGTTTGTCTGGATTGACCTTTAGTCAAGCGCAGTCAACGAATAAAACAAAAAGTGTATGAGTTTACATTCCTTTGTTCTATCGCCCCGTTACACAAGTTTTAACGATGACTATAGTAATTTATAACTTTTGACGCATAATGATCCATGTAAGTTGAATATGTAATTTGCATTATTGTTTCCATTTTATATTTGTTACCGGCAATTTATTTTGTTCCAGCATTAAATGTAATTTGATAAGGAGACCCAAATTAGAGATCAAAACGTCGTTTAACATTAATCAATTATTGCCAGTCAGGCCGATCAATAAATAACTTATTGAAATATTATTCAGTTTTAATAATATGGTTTAAGCCTTTAAGTTGTACTGTGCATACACGTCGTAACGTGAGAACAGTAAGCTCATAAGCAAGCTAAGATGCTAGATGCTATATCCGCTAGAACTAGGAATACGTGTCAAATATGGAAAGAGTCAGGAAACCAACTGGAAGAGTGGGGGGAGTCGAGCTCGAGCTCCGTGGCGGGGGAAAGAGCCACGAGTGGCCCGCGGGCCGCAGGTTAGACAGGCCTGGTGTACGCAATGACGTGTAATGTGAAAGGGTGTGGGAACTATCTGGCAAAGACCAGAAAGATCGAAGGAAATAAAATAAAATATTTTTCCTTCCCAAAGGATCCAGCACTGTGTAATAAGTGGCGTCAAGCATGCGGAAAAGAAAATATTTCACCAAAATATGGTATGTACTTTTGTATAGTAATAGTTGCTTTCCATTTACACTCAAGTGATCTGAGTCACTCAGATATGTGAGTATTTTTATACTCAGGTAAGATATGTCATTTTGTATTTACCTGCTTATTTTGGTGACAAAGCTATCGCATAATAATAATACAGGTCCATAGCCTCACTTTTAATGTGAGTTTATTAGATTCATTAAAGCACATGGTTTCTGTTGAGGACGATTAGTTTTCGCGCTTCTCGAACTTTCGCGATCGGAATGCTGACACGAAGTCGGCACGAGGCGGGCCGGGATAGACCAAACTACCCCTCTCTTATCACCTGTGCTCCTGCTCCGAATTCTGTTGCAGATATCAGCTACCGGCGTGCGAGTGTGTATCGTCTTCAGAATAAATGCGACTTTCATACATAACGGTCTGATTTCTCTGTGCTACTCTATCTCTCGCAACCGTGCGTTCCCAGATTATCGCAACAGTCTCGATTGTGGATAAAAACTCAGCTGAATCTCACTTGCCATCATGCAAAAGGAACGTGCATTTAACTGAGTTATGACGTCACAAGTGCGAATTATCTGAGTTTTGATGTAAATGGAAAGCAACTAATATTGTACCACAGATTTCTCTTGTTTATTATTATAAGCATATATTTAAGAATCTTAAACCTTGTTTGCTTCAGCTAGGATATGTTCGAAGCATTTTGCTGATGAAGCTTTTACGAAGCCCTTACAAGAACATCTACTAGGTTATTCACCTACACGAACTAGGAAGATACATCCTGATGCTATCCCGACGTTGCATCTCCATGCAGTACCTCCACTAACATCAAACGAAAATGTGTTAGCTGAAACAATGCCTTTGCCTGTATCAAATGAAACCTGTATATTAAATATTTGCATTTATTGTTATTTGATCTTTTATCTGCATCTTTCCTCTGCATATATAGTTCTTTATGTCGTACGCCACAATATATTTTTGTTTTGCGTCTCAGCTAACAATTCTTTTCCAATCGTTTTCCGACCAGTTTTGATTAAAACTAATAATTCGCAGAATTTTAATAATAAATGACTGGAAATTAAAATCTCGTTTTATGTGAAATTTTTCCGTACGTCGCAATGATTTTTATTCAATGCACACAATTCTTTTTTTTTTTAATAATAATAATATTTTCTGTAATATCATATATTTAGACAAATCCACATAAAATAATTATAAAATTCGTCAAATAACAATAACGTTTCTAACATCTACAACGAGAGACAAATTCGGGAAACGATGAGCGTTTATCCGTATGTCACGTGCGTTTTTTATATTTATATATTTTTGTTCATATATATTTATTTATTTATAAAACAGAATTTTCTCTCACATAAATGATCAACATTATTTTGTATTCACATATTGTCCGCTCAAAATGCTTTTATAAATGACTATTATAGATTCGCTGCTTAAATGTGCCGCTCAGTGTGACGTAAGCTTGAACAAGTCGCTGATTGGCTGGGTTCGGAAATATGCGCAAGAGCATACCATTGTATTTCTACCATGAGAGAGACGTCTCGCGTGCACGCGTGCCTTGTTACGATTCGCTATTACATTCTTTATATCAGTCCATTGCATCAGTCTTGTGCATGACTTATTGTATCAGCCTATTACTGTATCTGTTCAATAAGAATACGTCAAATACATTCGTTCGTAACCAAGGTTGGTTGGATTGTTACATCTTGCCTTTGCTGGCTGGATTGTCGATTACATCTTGCCTTTGCTAGCTGGATTATGCATTACATCTTGCCTTCGTTGGTTGGATTATTACATTTTGCCTTTGTTGGATATATAGGATCCGCCATTTTGAATTTCACTAAACTAACTTTAATTTCGTAATCAGCGACCCCAAAAATAATCCGGGAGTCAGGGGATTAGATATTGAAGTTCACGGCGCAAAGCTGGAATTTTTTTAAATCGATTCTTATGATATCCCGTAACAAGCGTGTAAAGTCTCTAGAATCAACTCGGCCCGCTTCGCCTTTTTTTATTGCAAAATATATTTAAAAACGCGTTTCTGTATAGTTTTCTTTAAATAACTCCTTCTGTGTTGGTCAAACGAAAAAACTTGAAGAGAGGAAAATTGTTCGGAAGGAAATTTCCTATAAGAATAAGCCTTAAAAAAATTAAAAAAATTTTTTTAATTGCAAAATTGCAAAAAATACGCGAAAAAAGGGCCATTTTTACAGGTTCCCGAAAACTGGGTTAAAAATTATCATATTTAAGCGGACATTCACTCAATGATACCTTTCAGTATGCTGAACAAGTGTGCACAAGGCTCGCCTCCAATTTTTATATGGCTGCCTATTAACAAATTATTTATGCAAATCGGACGCTTGGCTCTCACGTCTGAACGGGTGAACTTATTTTGATGCATTTTATCGGAAATGAAAGGTAACGATGTCTGCTTTATGAATTTAAAATAAAAAAAATTTTTTTTTCTAAAATTTGACTATTATTTTAAACAATTTAAATTTCGCATATTAAATATCGGCGTTATTTATTGGCGTACAGTAATGCAAATAGCACCATTGGTTTGCGCTTAAAAAATTATGAATTTCAAAAAAAAAAACGTCCCGATACGACCAATAGAAGCCGAGATAATTGACTTTTACATAATTAATGATTACAGCTAAATTATTTCATATTTTTACTTGAAGTTTGGTGTGAAGGTACTAGAGTGAGTGCTTTAACGGTAGAATTTTTTTTGCTGCAATTCGACTGCCAGGTTCGGCGAAAAAAATGTCAAATACAGAGGTTTTAGAGCGAGAGCGCCGGAGCGGACGCAGCGGCGGGTCGACTGCGTGGCGCGCAGGCGCGCGAGCCGCCGCTGCGTCCGCCAAGCTCGCTTAATTAACAATTACTTTTCTCTGCAACAAAAACACGTATCCAAACGATTTTTTTTTAAATCTGCTTGAAATTTTCCGAATTTTATGATTATCACATTATAAATGTCATATTCTCAGTATTAACGGAGATAAACAAGATATATTAGGAAAAATACGTATTAATTATTAACAAATTATTTTTGTGATATTTTATACTGTATTGTATATTGTATATTGTCAATACAAAGAGAAAATAGGTTTTCTACACACTTATTTTACTTTATTTTACGTGAATTTTTCCGAGTCTTTTTTTGCTTAAAATAATTTAATTTGTTTTTCTAGTTGCAAATAATACAGAATAACGCATGGTGAACTTCTTGAATCTTTGAAAGATTCGTATCGCTTTATCCGCGTACTTATCAACGGAGCGAAGACGAGCGAACAAGCGCGAACACGTCTTTTCTTTGATGTCGGTGCGATAGTATATTGTTTGTACCTTATTTCCATGTAGAAGCAGACCCTGAACGCTCGTGCAGTGTAACATTGTCATTTTTAACAATCTCAGAGAAATTTCCATTGATTGTGGCCATCGTTTTGCATTATAATTCTACGTTTAAAGAATATACTTGGCGCGAGATATTACCGTGTCTCTTGACAAATAAATAAAAATGGATCCTGAAGAAAACTGCGTCGCCTGCAATGAGAATTTATCGAGCGAGAAAGTTATCGCGATTAGTGCTGCACGTCGTGAAACATTTAAGGAAGCCAGCAAAGGTAGAGGCGACAGATTATTCACACGTGTTTCGGAAAACGACAGCATTCATGAGAAATGTTACAAATCTTATACACATCCCGATAACGTAGCTGCAGTTGTACGACAACGGAATATGCAGGGTCCATCGATATGTACAAGGTCAATAGGTGCTACTGACTTTGATTTTGAAAACCTGTGCATATTTTGCAGAGAAGATGCTTCTCAGTCGTTTTTAAAAGAAGAAATGAAAAAAACAAAACGGAAGAGGATACGTGTTTGTCGACTTGAAAATAAAAAAACGCTAAAAACTATTAGCGAACGGGCTAAGCAGCGGACAGATTTGAACGCTATTAATGTCTCTACACTTGTAGCAACAATCGATCTGGATAAAGTTACTCCAAAGTATCATTACCCTTGTTTAAAAGATTTTCACAAAGTTAACGTTCCGTTATCACGCGTAAACATAAGTGCTCCAGTAATTGAACATATTATACGGTATCTACAAGATCACAGAGAAGAGTGTCAATTTTCTTTAAGTACAATTTTAAGTAGTTACAATGGCGAACTTCCGACTAATACAAGGATTTACGAGAAACTTGAAGAGGCTTACGGAGATGAAATAATCATCACCAAGTTGAGAAACAGAGAGCTTACGATATGTTTCAAAAATACGGGATATAAAATTTTATCAGATGTTTGGTATGAAAACCAAGAGGAAAACATTGAAGATGAACGACAACGGGTCGTTGATACGGTAGCAGATTTACTTCTTGAGGATATTCGTTCACAGGTGTATGATACTAATGTTTATCCTACTCCTCACACGTTTTTAGAAAATGCGGAGAATGACATACCGCCTACTTTAAAGTCATTACTAGAGCGAATAATTCTAAAAAATAAGAAAGGTGATACAGATAAATGGCGTGTAAAAGCAACTACAATAGCACATGCAATAATTGCAGCAGTGAGGCCACGGTCATTTTTATCTGCAGTTCAAATAGGCGTCGCGTCGTTGATTCATCAAAACCGGCTCAAAAGACGTGTTACGCCTCTTATCTGCCTTAGGATGGTGTGCTTCGTATGAAGAATCCACATTGTTCCAAATTTCTTCTATTATGCATAACACGGAGCCTGATCTGTCAAAATGTTATTCACAGTTTGTGTTTGATAACGCCGATCATAATGTTAATACTCTTGATGGTCTCAAAACTTTTCACGCCATGGGAGGTATTCAGTGTGTAACCCCTTCTCATTTGATTTCATCAGAGTCACTGATTCCGAGATTAAAAACAATGCCTTCGACTGAGTTTGTCGGTAAATTTGGTGCTATAAGTTTTAAGCCTTTCCACAGAGAACGTGTAGTCGGACTTGGAGGAATAAAATTAGTAGACTTAGCAGAACAAAATTCTATTTCTTCTAAAATTGAAATTTTACCTGCAGATTTGTTATGGATTTATGCAAAAAATGCTGATGCCGTTAACATACCTGGTTGGAATAATTTTTTGGAAAAAGTCACTAATCACTTACCAAGTGAAAAATCGCGAGTTATTTTTCTTCCATTCGTAAATGCTCCACCAAGCAACTACGACACAATCTATACAGTGCTCCATGAGTCACTTCGTAGAAGCCAGTCATTAGGCCAACAAAACTGCTTTGTAACGTTTGATCAGCCGTTATACTGGAAAGCTCGAGACATTATAGCTTGCTCTCCTGAAAATTCTGAGTTACGAAGTATTATTTTGAGACTTGGAGGATTCCACTTATTAATGTCATACCTAGGATCCATTGGATTTATTATGGAAAATAGTGGCCTAAAAGATCTCTTCTGTGAAGCTTTTGCTCCCAACTCTATTAATAGAATGTTGGATGGACATGAGTATGCCAGAGCCATAAGAGCGCATGATCTGGCTCATCTCGCTTTGGCAAAAATCATTTTATCAAAAGTAATGTTTGCTGAAAAAGAAAAAAATTATTTAGAAGAGACTTTACAAAATATTGGTAATCAAGAAACTTTGAAGAAATTTGAAGAAACCAATTTTAAAAGTATTTGCAGTAAATTCGATAATTGTTTAAAAAAGTTAGCTGACAATGGCCCGACTGCCCAATTATGGGCACAATATTTTAATATGGTAACTTTAGCTAAACAATTCATTGAGGCTGAGAGGACTGGAAATTGGCAGCTACATCTTAATGTAATTCAAAAAATGCTTCCGTATTTTCATGCGAGCGGTCATTTTTTGTACGCAAAGTCTGCCCATCTTTATGTACAAGATATGCTTAATCTGCAATGTGTAATGGATAAATCAGAATTCACAAAATTTGTCTCAAACAGCTACTTCACGATTAGAAGATCTAACAAATTTCGATGTGGTATTTGGACTGATATGACGATCGAACAAACACTGATGAAAACTATGCATAGCGCAGGTGGACTTACTCGTGGGAGAGGTGTTTCTGATAGCGTATTAGCTAAGTGGATTCTTTCTATGCCAACCTTACTGGATGTTAATCAGTGTGTTCTCAATTATTGTAAAATATCCTTTCACAGTCATAGTGGTCAGCACACTGATGCAGGTGATGCTCGAATGAGTCGAGATAATAAAGATTGTGAAAAATTTTATACTTGGTTTATCGCTCATGATCCATTTCCACAATGCTCCGAAATTATGTGCATAAGCACAGGTTTTATAGGCGATGAGAAAACTAATTGCCATAAAGCTCTTGAAATTGGATGTGCTTCAATGAATAAGATGATTAATAAGAATATACAAGACGTTAAATTCGATCGTAAGAGTAGAGTGGTAACTCTGGGAACTATACATGTAACGAAAAATAATGAAAACACTATATCAATAGATCCAGCACTTCTATTTCAAAGAATTTGTATTTTAAAAAGAACAAACAAAGAATTACAAGAATGTTTCAAATACGAATTGGCGCCATACCCGATCACACTCTTCGATGAAAATGGAATGAGAAAAACTCAAAAATCTAAGTTCTTTGAATATTTTATATTTGTACGAGAAATACCTCAATTTGAAAATCCTGTGTACATTGTAGATGGTGGATTTCTATTACATAGAGTTGTGTGGAATGCGGGACGAACATACGGCGAAATTTGTGAACAATATGTTGAATATTTAACAAAATATTATGGATCTAATTGTATAGTAGTTTTTGATGGATACCCTGAAGAAGCTAGTGCGAGAAACACAAAAAATGCTGAGAGACTGCGCAGATAAAAAAAAAATATTGCTCCTGACATTTTGTTTGATGAAACAATGCCATCAATTTCTCAAACAAAATTTTTGAATAACGAAAAAAATAAAAAAAGATTTATTACTTATTTACAGCAACATCTTGAAAATGCGTCAATTTTAGTTAAAAAAGCTTATGAAGATGCTGACGCCTTAATTGTACAAACTGCAATTGATTTTTCACAGAGTTATGAATCTGTTGTAATTGTTGGAGAAGATATCGATTTATTAGTAATTTTAACGCAATTAGCTCCAAATAAAACAAATATTTATTTGTTTAAGCCAAGCAAAGGTAAAACAGAACATAAATTTTACACAAGCAGCAGTTTCAAACACAAAGAAATAAAACATTTAGTTGGTTTCTTGCACGCCTTCAGCGGATGTGATACCACATCATGTTTTTATAATCAAGGAAAAAATAAATTTGTAAAGATTTTACTCAGTAATGTAAGTTTACAAAAAGCAGTTAGTAATTTTAATGAAGAAAATCCGAAACCTGATGAACTGACAAAAACTGCTATCCATTTTGTGAAAGCTTTATACGGAAGTAAGCCTGATGATAACATATCTTTAAACACATATAGATTTATTTGTTTTACGAAATCTTCTTTACGAAAAACGTTTAACTTAGCTGTATTAGCTCCCACTGAAGCAGCCACAGCTTTGCATTCATTCCGAGTGTATTATCAACTGCGACAGTGGCATCAAGATACTTCAAAAAATCCTGAAGACTGGGGCTGGAAACGTACTAAAAACGGTCTTTTGCCAATAACGACAACAGCTAACATGCTTCCCGATGAATTATCACGAATGATGTCATGTAAATGTACGAAAGGCTGCAGTGGAAACTGTACTTGTAAGAAAGTCGGAATATTTTGTACACTTTTGTGCAAAAATTGCGAAGGTAAAAATTGTTCTAATATAGAACAGAAAACTTTGTGTTTGTCCGATGATGAAGAAATGTTAGATGAAGATTGTGAAATTAACCTAGATCTTGCACATACCGAGGGGCAATTATTTTCTCAAGCAGAAGACGAATGTGATGCTGTATTGCACGTTGACATGATTGACGATGATACTTATAATACCGATACCGACTCAAACTTAGAACCACCTTTATCGAAAAAAAAGAAATCTAATGAATAGATGTAAAAACGTAAATAAATAAACAAATTTTTAACAAACGTTGAAAAAATTGTAT
>NW_020214516.1:0-20047 GCF_003070985.1 Temnothorax curvispinosus
TGGGCGGATCTCTCGCGCTTTGAACTGCCGCATAACTTTTGCATGATTCGATATTACGATAAACTGCCTGTTGACGACAATGCATTGCTCACAAATATAACGTTTCGACGTTTCCCTCACACATCGTTTCTCTATCTTCAAGTCCAATAAGAATTTATTATAGGCGTATTAAAGAATAAATAAATCTGTTTGAATAAATAGATGTGTCGTATTGACGAAATAATTAACAGCTTGATATAAAATAATAATAGAAAATTTTAATATGAAGGTAAACGTAAAAATTTACGAGAAAGTATTGTTCAACGATCTTAAACGTTAATTCCTCTCATATGAATGTACATCGGTAATTTACATTTTATTGCTACAATCGCTTTATTTTAAATAATGCTGTTCTCGATTCCTTCCGCCGTCTATCTTGATTGTTTATCGCATATGCATATTTTGCGCTGACGTGTGCTTTTCATCCCCGATCCGACCTCACAATGAACGATTCATCAACTGCGATGATTCGTGAGAACTTGGCGTATTTGTTCGTTCATCTGGGAAAGTTAATTTACGTCCGAAAGAATCGAATTCCTGCTCGTACGTTGCTCGAAATTTAATTTCGCGGCGGCTCGCGCACGTGTTTTCTCGCACGAATTCGCAATATCGTATTTCAGGCGGTTGGCACTATCGCAAGCTTCCGTACTGAATAGTGCGGGCTCTATATCGTGACGATACGTCAAGTTTATCGCACATTCTTGTTGCCGGTCTAATACCGGAGTAAATCAATTTTCAAAGTGGGCAGAATCATGAAGATAATCGCCGTAAAGTCTTTTGCATATTTTTTTTATTTTTTCCAAGTTAATTGAAATTAACATATATAATTTTAGATTTTATATATAATTTTATATATGAAACTATTTATCGCAAAGATATATTTGTTTTTGTTAAGATGGTATTAGTTTAATAGAGTTTAAATCCAAGTCGAATTTGATGACAATCTGGTATACAGCGATCAAGTTCTGGCAATATTTAGAGTGAAGAAAGCTAAAGATCGCGAGATTGTGATGTCTATATTACGTATAGATATAGAAAGCTAGCTCACAAAGTAGTATTTATGCTAATGGTTCTTGCCGGCTATTTAGGATAATCAGTCTGCGTGTATTGAATCTCTAATAGTTTTGTCATGCTATTTTGTCAGATATCTATCTTTCACCGCACTGCTGCAGCTAATGGACATCCGTTTAGATAAACATGTTTATTTTAAACGAATATAATATGCCAGCATTGTTTTATTTTTTTTTATTATTTATGGTAACACGATATATAAATATTTTTATTACATTAAAAATATAGTATTTAGATATTTAATTGCATCATATGCGTGTTAAATTAAAATTCACTTGTACGACACATTAATTATTTAGTTGATTCTGCTTTTTACAGTCATCACGCTGTTAATCTCGAATTTTGCAATTGCTCGGGGCTTTCCATTTCGATCAACCAATTCAATAAAACTGAAAGACGGAGACGCGTTGAGGACTGGCGAATCTGATGTCGCCTTCCTTCCTCTCCGTACGAACGTAGCAAGCCGAGTACATTCCGCTCCTTTTTCCGTGTCGGTGCAACCGCAAACCGTCGCGATGTTTCCTGTTCTCCATACATAGCCGAGGAGTTCGGAAAGGTGTCGGAGAAAATTATACGCCGTTGAGTAACCGGCGCTCGCGCGCGTCCAAAGGGGGTCGCGCTCCGAGAATTGCGATGGGCGGGAATCGATAAACAAGTAATTTTGCATAATTACATGTAACGATGATTTCATCCTCACGTGAGTTATTCTTTATCCTGGAACGTTCTCCTACGAACGTTCTTCTACTTACATATCGCACTGAGAAAAAAATGTTAGCTTGAGTAAAATTTTCAACTAATTATGTTTTTAATTGAAATATTTAAGTATTTGAGTCAAATTGCGTCATGTTAGATTTAACATGTCGTATTTAATTTAAATACATAAATATTTCAATTAAAAAAATAATAATTGGTTGAAAATTTTAGTCAAGTTAACAACATTTTTTCTCAGTGTAGGATACCAGAATACGCCCGCTTGGATATTTATTGTCTACTTGTATTAACGTGCTGACCACTACTCACTTTTTTTCGTAATATTTCTGTTATTTTAGTTTTATTTTACAAGCAGGAATTAAAAAAAATGTACAAATATGTACAAGGTTTAGATGCTGATGTGTCAAGTTACAGCATTGAATTGTTTATAGTAAAGAAACAAGAGCACACGCAAACAGAAAGCAAGAAAGTATAAAAGAACATTACAAGGAGCAGCCGCTTTCTTACATCGCATCGGGATGAATCGATCCGACGTCTAATCGTCTAATTGCCAGAAGGTCTCTACTTTCTAACAAAGTAGCTTCTTCGTAGAAAAGGAATCGGAAGCGTTAACTTCGTCCGAAAAGCATTTGACTGCAGTGCCTTGTATTCGTTAGTAATTCGTTATGCTGCGTCGTCGTCTAGCGACGCGATAACGAAACGAGGAAATATACTCGCTTTATGCACCGGGAAGTCATTAGCATAGCACGTTTTCGTCGAAAGCATTGACGCGAATTTCCAGCCCTGTTAGACTTTTCTCTTGGAGGAGTGTTAATTAATTCCAAGTAACAACAAAATTAATTTTACTTGTAGAAAGCAATTGTAAAGCGTTTGCAACTCTCTTCGGTTAATCTATTTTGCAAACGGGTAACCGTCACAATATTTTCTATTCGCTGAAATTCGCGTTGTAATTTGTACGTTGAAATTTCCCAGCGTTGGATTAACACGAGATTATATATAGAATGTCACACTTTTCTGTTTTGTTCGTAGAAAATGTCGCTAAAATAATGAAGGGGACTTTATTTTTCATCATTTTTAGTAATTAAACCTGAAATTAAATTTCCCTTTGAATGAATTCTGTTAAAGTTAATTGGAAAGAGGTCTTTCGTTGCTTATTTTCACTCGTCGCATTAAACGATGACGCGGCTAAGATGATTTCCGCTAAGATGATAAAGGGATTAATTCGGTGGCGTCCCGTATAATAAAGTGTCAACGCCGAGACACGAGATGGATTGTTTTACCCGGGGTGCTTTCGCCCTCGAGCGTCGAAACTCGTTTGCGAGCAATACCCGCCGTTTCTCTTCCGCGCCCGGATCGTCTTACGATTCTTGGTTGACAACCTTCCACACACACACACACACACACACACATATATTTTCTTGCTCGGGATCTCTGAAGGATGAAGACCATCTTCCGGATTGGATTTCACACGGGTCAATTACGAGTTTCTACTCGCCTCCGCGATTTTTACGCCTGTATTCCTCCCGTAAAAACGACGAAATCTCTTGTTTTTTTTCCGCGTAAAATAATCCGCGTATCGTCACGTAATTTTCAACACTGAGATAATTGTTCCTTATTCAATTAGCTATTCGCAAGTTATTTACGAACGATATGAAGTATCTTGGATGTTAGAAAATAGCTTTAATTAGTTTTTTTGATTAATATTTTAATCTTTAGTCATAAAAAACTTATTTATATTTTTTATCTGGATAATAATTCAGGAACTGTTCAATTTCTCTAATATCTTTCTCCCAAGATCTGTTACTTGTGACGCTTTTTATTCGTATAGAGAGTCAACGGCGAGATATTAAAGCGTGACCTTTCGAACTTCTCGTCGCTCGAAAGTCTCGCGAAACTCATCAAACTCGGCGAATTTATAATTTACTCGATGTTTTTTGCGACGTGCGCCTCGGGATTCCATTCGATCTCCGTTCTCGTTACGTGGGTGATATTTTTCCAGTATCCGGAAATAAGCGGAAACGGAAGAGGAAGCGGGCACGCCTGTTCAGACGAACGTACCTCGGGCTACCGGAAACGGCACGTTCCGCCTCGTAATAGAGGCCCTTTCTTCAGAGGAATTAAATTCGCTCGAGGCTGTTTTCTTTATGCAGAGAAAAAAAGTACCAAATTAAGTCTTATTTCGGTGTTTATAATAAATACCGCATTTGTCTCTCATTATGTAATTTGCACCGATTTAGATCTTAAATGTATTTTTTGCCAGAAATAATTTGT
Source organism: Temnothorax curvispinosus (assembly GCF_003070985.1). Classification (NCBI taxonomy): domain Eukaryota; kingdom Metazoa; phylum Arthropoda; class Insecta; order Hymenoptera; family Formicidae; genus Temnothorax; species Temnothorax curvispinosus. Next base: position 4,093 of record NW_020214516.1, read on the forward strand.
GATTCAAATATCATAAATTAGAAAAAAAAAACATTCACATGTGTTTGTTAATTGAACGATATGAATAATCGGATGTTTAAAAGCAAATATGTTTACGACGTTATTGCTACCGTTCCTTCGAACGATGGATCAACAGATATCTTGTAATTATTTCTTTTAATTAAATAGCATTTTAGTTATTAATTTTGAGGACGCGCAGAGGGTGATTGCTCCAAGACAAGCGCTTGCTAATTGCAACGTGCGCAGAATGACGAGGGAAAGGGGTCAGATTCGAGGAGACGCGCGGTCGGGAGACGCGCGCGCGTCAAACGACGAAACTGGAGCAAGGCTCCAGCTGAAACGCAATCGCCGGGCGATCGGAGTCGTTCCTGTTTCTCGCGCTCTCCTATACACGTCACCGTAAGCGTGGCACTATTGTATTGCACCTTGACGTGGCCACCGTCGGTTTCACGCGCTGCGGTTTAATAAAACCGAGTTATTTCTAACTCGATGCGGAGGAGAGAACGCGTGAAAGCCAGTCGTTCATCTCAAATAAGTTGTCGCGAGACAAAACGGCTTTAGAAAATAAATCGGAAAGCCGCTGCAAGAAACAGGATAATAAGAGACGTGCAAAAAATGCGATTTAATATAAGAAGATTTGAAATGATATACAGAGAGTGAAACGATCGACCTAAGAATAAGAATTTAATCGATTTTACCAACAACGTGGTTCTCTATTGAGCTTCCGAAGAAACGCATATATTTCGATAATTTACAATTCCGATTTTGTCACTCGTAAAATCCGCGCTTGATTAATAACCGCGGAGGAATAAAAAAGAGAAGACTTCGGGAGTAATTCTAACCGGTCTCTTGTTGAATTTTGATATGTCAGAGAGAGAGAGAGAGAAAAATGTTGAGACGGCAATGACGTACGGACACGTCTTCTGTCTTCTTTTTTTTTCCTCTACCTTCATTGCGACGCGAGTCGCGCGCTCACGTGATTATGCGGCATAATTTATGACGGCACGGTTCGCGCATCGAAATGCGACGATTTGTGCGGCGACGCTGCTTTTTGATACTCGTCTCGCACGACGATAAGATAACCGGGGAGCAGTTAAATTAGAAACTTGGGCTCCCAGCGCGTTCATTTACCTCTCATTTACGAGGTAACGCAACAGCAAGAATGGAATCTATTTCGGAAATTAAATCTGTGCGATCTTTAGATAATGCGCAATTTTAATATACATGGTGTTGTATCGTTCGCTGCTGTTGGGTCGAAAGTTGCCAAGTTAACGTGACGTAACAGCAATCGGGGCGAATTTTGCCTCCCCTCGCCGCACCGACCGCGACGGTCGGTGCATTATGTTTGCGTTAAGACGCAATAAATATCGTCGCGCTGTTTGCACGTGAGTTTCGCATATGTAAAGTCGGTCGGCCAACACTGCTGTTACGTCATTAGCATAGACACGGCTGAATGTGCGTAGCGTGAAACGAACTCGTCATTGACCGGTGCATTGCGCATCAATTCCCACATTGTTGTCCACATTAATTTGACCACGTTTGATGCTTTATTGCCCGATGGCAATTAATAATCGATTAGTCTAAATTGTGATGTTTTATTGTGTAATTCATTTTTGAAAATAATTTCAGCATTATATACAAATGTGTGTTATTATATATTATATTATTGACAATTTATATATATAATTAAATAATAATGTAACTGTATAATAATATTATATATATCCTTGTATTTTAATTAATTGCGTAAAGTTTGAGATTTTTATTTGAAATAGTTCTCTATATGGAGTTGTGAATCACACATTAAATTAATTCAGTTATGAAACACGATTTAATCACAACAGCGTGATTCGGATAAGAGAGTTGCTTGATTAAAGGAGCAAGCAAGACACGCGAGAGATAACACAATTTAGTCTTTTTCGAAAATTGTTTTATTTTTTTCGTTACCCTACGTTCCTAATTTTTATTTTATTAATTATCAAGATACTCGGAGCGCAAGAAATTAAATAAAAGTCAACTTGATTTGTATTTTACATCAATTTCATTTTCTTTTTCTCAGCAACTGCGTTTGTTCATTTGTTTTGTATTTGCGTCTTTACAGGGACTCCTGGATAAGTACCTGATCCCCAAGGCTAGCAATGCCGAGAGCAAAGTATTCTACCTCAAGATGAAGGGTGACTACTACAGGTATCTCGCAGAAGTCGCCACTGGTGAAACCAGAAATAGTACGTATCGATCTTCCTCGCGTTACTTTGCGATCCCCCGGGGAGACCTCGAAGCGAGAGAGAGAGACGCGAAAGCGCGCGATTACCATCTTTTGTAGTGATACAATCGTGACTTCTTATCCGATAGTAACGTAAAAGGTGCCGTCCAAAATCTATCGTTGCCACATCAATGCTCCGAAAATCGTTACCTCTCGCTTCGATCGCCTCCTCGATGTGATCGATGCAACTGCGTCTAAGTTATGCAAGTGCCCGAGATGGATGGGATACACTTCTCTCAAAATCGAACACTTGTGGCACTCGTGTTGCGACGCAGCTGCATCGACAGATGCTTCTTTTTGATGTATGGGCGGATCCTTGGACTTTTACATCGGAAACAGAGTCAGTTGTAGTCTCAGTCGGTCACAGTGAAAGTCGGTTGTGACGTTCGCGAGTGAAACTTGAGTCACGAGGCTCTACGAAGAATATCAACTACAAAGATAATTATTAACTATTAATTTAAGTATTTTTTTATATCTTTTGTTTTTGTGTATAATTATTTGATGCCATGTATTGACAATATTAGGCTCAGTTTCGCAAGTGTCGGTTAATTTTTAACCTTAGATTAATTCATTCTTTTTCTCCTTCTAACGTCCCTCTTAGAAAGAGACGAAGAGTGAGTTAATCTAATGTTAAAAGTTAACCGATACTTGTGAAACTGGGCCTTAGACGTTGAAGATGAACTTAGAGACTCTGTTTCTTAAATTAATTGAATACGTTTATCGGAATTTATATTTTTTAGAATTATAAAGAAATTTCATTTTTATGAGATTTATACAAAACGAAGTTTATATAAAGTTCAGGGAATTGCAAATATTTATGTTAAAATGAATTAGATTTAGATGAAAATAGATTGTTCATCTGTTTTCTTTATATAAATTGCCTAAAAAGCAATCGAGCTGCTTAGAACGTAAATAGAGCAAATCGATAACTAATATAAATAGTTAATTTATAATATAAATAATACAAATGGTTAGTCTATAAATTTTAATAAAAAATATAGAAATTAAGAGCTTTTTAAGTTAATGAAAAAGTTTAATTCCAAGTTAATTCTTTCACGGCATTTCGAAACGCGATAAATCCATGTTACGTACCTCTGAGTTCTAAGTAGCTCTCAAATCAACTTGATACGAAGCGTGTTAGTTCACGCAAAACAAGACAAACAGACATGTTGATGATCCACGTAATATCCAGCCGTGGTAGACGACAGCCAGAAGGCATACCAGGATGCCTTCGAAATCAGCAAGTCAAAGATGCAGCCTACCCACCCGATCAGGCTAGGTCTCGCCCTCAACTTTTCTGTCTTCTATTACGAGATTCTCAATTCACCAGACAAGGCCTGTCAACTGGCCAAACAGGTACACGATCAGAGGAACTAATCCTTATCTTTCTAGCGATTCCGTGGGATAGAGAGCTCGATGACGGTGATGGTGGTGACGGTGCACAGTGGTGACAAAAAAGTTTATCTTACACGAACGACTCGTTCTATCAACTTGTCTACTTCTGTCCTACAAAGATCGTCGACGTCATCTTCTAGTTTGCTACTTCGAAACGCGTTATCGGTCTCGGTAACGATTGTCCCGAGATACGGCACAACTATATCTCTAAACGAACAGCGATGTTAAAATCTGTGATAACTTACTTGCAAAGTAAAATATTTGGCCAGAGATAAAAAGATAAAAAGTAATATTACATACACAAACATATTGTAAAAAATATCAACCGATAATAGTGTAATATTGTCAAATGTAATATCGAGATGCAGTTTTAATAACTAAGTGCTCTTTCGATAACTATAATTGCACAGCTGTTGACCAATTTGCTTAAACACATTCCTACAAATAGCGCGTGTAAACTTGTCTGATATGCAGAAAAAAGCGCCTGTATTTAAATTTTTAATAATACCGTCGGGCGTACTGTTCATTTGACTCATACGCGATGACTCAGATGACGGAGATGCACGTCCCAGCGGGGTCATATCGTGGAAGATCGGTGACGATTTATGGACACGGCTCGTTCAAGGCCGACGCAGTTCCGAGTGAAACGGCCACGCGCGTGCGGTCTTTGTAGGACAAGACGCGAGGCGAATCGTTGAAATTCTCTTGCATTTTCCCTCCTTTTATTCAGCTTTCGTTCGCCTTTCCTCTCCTCGCGCTCCTCTCCCGACGACAACGACAATTTATTATTACTTCAATGATCACGGCGCAAAAATGAGGTCGTGGAAGGTGTAATCTGAATAGAGGCTGATTTGCATTTGCAGCGGTAGTCGAGGATTCGCAGAAGGCGTACCAGGAGGCGTTTGACATTGCGAAGGCGAAAATGCAGCCTACGCACCCGATTAGGCTCGGCCTTGCCCTCAACTTCTCCGTTTTTTATTACGAAATTATCAATTCCCCGGCTAGAGCCTGTCACTTAGCCAAGCAGGTTAGAGGGAGGATTTGTGGAGGGCTTGTGCTTTAGCTACTGCGTGATAGTTTTCTCTAATATAAACCCTCTGTATGCATTAACGCGTTCGCCGTCGAACTGGGTACGTGATAAGACTGCTGATAAGAAACACGGGCGAGAATTAGAGCTATATACTTTGATTAAAGCACTCCTGCTAAAATTTCGGTCTTTCTTCGTGATTTGAGCAATAAAGAAAGAGTAAGAACCGCGAGTCTTATTTCTTCGTTGAATTAGATAATTAGAAACATTAAAATGTTTATATTTATCTTTTTTATATTCTATTTTTTTATATTCTATATTTAAATCATAGGGAATCAGCACTTCAACAGTCTTACTATGAAATCGACAGTTTTTGCCGTGTGAATTTAATTTATCCTATCTATTCTCTAACGACCAAATTCCCTAATTTGATTTAATTCTAACATTAATATTTTTGTGTGAATGTTGTGCCATTTAATCCTCTTTCAAATTGCTAATACGTAATTAGTAAACTGAGATACTTCTCCACTGATACCGCACTAACCATCCCGCATCGTATTCTCTATTTATATTAATTAAGTAATAGTTTGACTTGTGTAATTATAGATATGACACTTTATGGATATTTGACAAAATTTATATAATTGTACTCATAGAATGAGTCTTATTTCTTTATTTGAAAATACATGTACATTTTAGAATGCTATTTTCCTATTTTATTTGGAAATTAAATTATTCTTTTGTTAAAAGATAACATTGAGATTATAGTATATAGAATAAAAACGTATCTGTGACGCATTTATAACTTTGCAGGCGTTTGACGATGGGATCGCAAAGCTCAAGAGACTTAAAGAATTAAATCTTTTGCAGGCGTTCGACGATGCGATCGCGGAGCTGGACACACTTAATGAAGACAGCTACAAAGATTCCACATTGATCATGCAGCTTCTGCGCGACAACCTCACTCTGTGGACCAGTGACACGCAGGGCGACGGGGACGAGCCACAGGAGGGCGGCGACAACTAACCTTCCTAAGCTTAAGTCCTTTCTAAACCTAATAAGAACATCCTATTCTCTATCGTCCCCCCGTCCCCCTGAAGTGCTCACCCATATGTCCATCCACCCAGATCCATCCATCCATGTCCACCTGACCTCTTGTCCCTCGCGTACCTCGTTTCCTTCTTTCCTTCCTTCCTTCCAATCGAAGACCTCCCTTTTCCTTAAATCACTCTCCTTTTCAAAAAACTGATCCTTCTCTCTTTTTCTCTCTCTATCTCTTTCTCTTTCTCTTTTTCCTGACATGACCGCACACTGCTGCCAATGCCACCGCCACAGCTGCTACATCCGGTTTGAAAAATTCGAACGTCGAGAGCTTTCGAATTATTCACTAATGCTCGATCGTGTCTGTTCGCGAATGATGGCAAGAAGGATCTTAAAGATCGAACTTAGACTCGAAATTGGAATCTCGGTCGATACTCGGGATAGACGGAAAGGCAAGAACGTTGATCGTGAAGCATCGAGTCAAGAAGACTATCATTGGCGAGGAGAGAAGAACAATCGAGTAGGGCGTGGATCATTCGGTCTCTCGCGCACGAAATTTCTTAAATAAAAAAGGAATCCATTTATTATTGACCCATTTGTATGGAGGAACAGGAAGGAGCGAATTGTGGATGAATAGAGGAAAGGACAGGAGGAGACACACACACTCACATCTCCCCTGCATACCTTGTCTCGTTGACGCGAAAATCATTGCGCGAACGCGCGCGTGCATGCATGCACCTCATTGTCGATAACGCACATAGCAGAAAAAAGAAAGCAAACGCTAGATTATTTGAGTTTTGCGAATAGAAAACGAGAAAGTGATGTACTATTAAAGGGTAAATCACATCGGGACGAGACATGGAATGCAGAGGACCGACCGACCCACTGTCATTACTCCCAAAATCTGTTCGCTGCTTACCATCTCAAAAAAGAAAAACATTAAAGTTAAAACGAGAAAAGAAACAGCGCGGAGGTACGAGAAGAAGCGAAGAGAACGAGGAAATGAAAAAAAAGCACGCATGAATCTACTGCATTATATCCAGTTGTCATTTAAATTAAATTTCACATTGTCTAGCAAGTAACGAATATTATTATACGAAGGGAAGAATGCAGGAGGAGAAAGGAGAGTAAAAACAAATACATTAAGTTATTAAGTTCCAAAACAAACAACAGTGGTGACTTGATTTTTCAAACACTGTATCTTTTTTTTTTTTTATTTTTTTCTCCTCTCTCTCCAACATTACCACCATGATTGCGCACATGATATGATTTGCATGCAATTCAATATCTCTTCCTACGCGGACTTTCCTCCCTTTTCCTTTCGCCACGACCGAAACCTCGCGATTTTACTGAAAGTCCGAAGTCGCGACAGTCCGACAGTTTGGGATTAAGTTCCTTGGATTTCTCTTACTACTTTTCAATCTGTCTGTAATTTATCCACGGAGAGAAAAGATTGAATCGATCAGGGTCGTTGGTAGCATATAAGTATTATCACAATTGTGTTGTAACGCGAAGAGAAAGAGAAGACGTTTCTCGTCGTCGTTCTGGTCGTCGTCGCGGTCGTTCGCACATATTTTCCCCTAAGTTTCGTGCGATCGTGAAACGGAATGCGGAAGAAGGAGGACGAGGATCTGAAGAGCCGCTCGTTTCCCCATTGTCGTCGTCGAGCGCAGAGATTACACACGTGCGACACGTTATTAAGAGATTGCATATTCTGGACCTTCAACTTCCTCTCGCTCTTCTATTCGACCGCTCGTCTCTCTCTCTTTCTCTATTATACTATACGCAATTATATAATATATACACAAAGATATATAAATATATTTATATCACGTAACTCTTAGCAAGTTCGTAGCGCGGTCGAGAAGAATGGAGAGAGAACGAGTTATACGCACACAACATACACACGAATAGATATATAGCCACGTATTTACTTTCGTCCTGCGATATTCATTTCCGAGAGTTTGCGAGAAAATTATATACGTGTTGCGAATCACGATTTACAATTGCTTCTCGAAGATAGCGTCGTGTAAGGTAGAGTATCAAGGCTTCCTCGAGGGAGAGGAAGCTCGCAACGCTTGGTCCCTCGATCGAGGTGTACACATCGAAGAAAGTCACGGAGAAGAATTTGCATATACAATTACGATTGATTGATTAGAATATAAGACCGAGACGATGTGTCGAATAATAAATTACGCAACGTATTTGAATTGAGTGTTAACAATTTATATCGGACGATTTAGGACTTCGACGTGTACCACGTGTTTGTAACGCGATGTAAGTATTTCGATCATTGTTAACAGAAAAGATTCTACGTTAGAGGGGAAACCGCAAGATTCCAACGGGAGGTCTAAGACTATCCAAAATCACGCTCTCCGCTCGCGTTCGACATCCCGACGCGAAGAGAAGAAAAAGAGATATGAAACGAGGAGCTGAAATGCATCCTCGTATGCTCTTCTCGTATATATATGTATAATTAAGTATATGTATATACGCGCGTACTGACAGCACATATATAAATATATTCATACATACACACATACACACATTGTATCACGCATATGTAATATCGCCGCCTATGGGTGCCAGCCAGTTCTCAGCAAGTTAGTCGCTAATTACACGTGAATGGGTAAACGTTTTCCTGTTATCGCGTTGATATTTCTCGATGTATAATCGGTGTGTCTTTGTCGCAACAACATTGTCCGTAATCGCCGGGAAGGGAAGAAACACGCGGGAATAACGTTCGGTTGCTAGGAAGGAAGGGGAGAAAGAGAAAAACGAGAGTGAGACGGACGCGGTGTCGAAGAGACGATGAGCAGTGACAGCATTCGAATGGCGACTCTTCCTATCCACCTTCCTCCTCCTTCCGTCAAATGGGAGCGAGAATGAATACGTGTACGATTGAAGTCTCGTGTTTATAATTCATCGCCGATATCAGTTTCGTTTCTATCGCAGTAGTAGATGCGGGACGTGGAAATCAAGCCGGTACTCTGGCAGAAATAATTCGCGATTTGCGTCCATTACAGACGAGGTCTTTTAATGTCGAGGCAGGATAAAATGAAGATAAGATACAGATGACAAGAAATGAGATGTAACGTGAAATAAGAGTATATTTACGCGACTTGGAGATCAAATACGATCGTGGAAATTCTTATGCTTGCTTCTTGTCGTTTAAATCTTGTTCTTTCGTTTCGTTCTGCCTCGAAGTTTTGCTATTTAAGAGACTTAAGATCGAGGAGTCGAACGATGAAGGCTACAGCCTACAAATTTCATCTCTCTGAGCCTATCTCTTCCGGAAAGTCCTCGTTCAACGAGGGCTGGCTGGGCGAGACTGGGTGTATGTATGTGCATGCGTGTGTAATCAGAAGTGGTAAGATACGCAGGCCATCACGATGCCATCGGCCAGCGGGTCCTCAGATATAACATCCTTCTCTTTTCATCCCCACCTCTCGCGAGTCCTCTTTCTCCTCCGAGTACAATAGTTCCTCCTTTCGCCTCTTTCTCTTGAATCTACTCTTCAGGGATGTTTTCTTCAATCTAACTTATCCTTATCCCAGCCGCTCACCACCCAATTCAACAAATCGAACGTTAACATCTTGTGTTCTTTTCATTTTCTGGATATTATGAATTTTCTAAAATAAACGTTATATGTTTTTTTAATAATCCTGGCAGTGACTTTACTCGATCGGGAGAGCTATCCTCATTATCATCAATATCATCATCATCATTCATCATCATCATCATTCATCATCATCATCATCATCCAGCATCATCATCATTATCATTATCGTCATAATCATCATCATCTTTATCTTCATCTTGATCTTCATCTTCATCGTCATCTTTATCTTCATCATCATTATCAGCGGCTTCTTAGCACGTAAAGAATTTCTTCGACCCTCTTTACCATCCAAGTCTCCTCCTTTTTCAAATCGATTATCTCGAATAAAAAACACGAGCTATACTTTTTGAGGGCAATTTGTGCGTACGTTAGCGATCGCGAGAAGAGTGACGACGACACGTCTTTTCATTCCACTACAAATTCAGTCACATGAATTCACACGATTTGTCCTTCGTTATCCTGCTCCCGCTCTTTTCTTCACATACGGAAAGCCATTGCCATCCATCCAGCTACCTATTTTCCTCCAACCATTTATTCTCTTCGCCTTCTCTTCCCCCTTTTCTTCCTTCTATTCCACCCTTTTCCTCCCCGACCCAAATTACGTTGTTCTATTTGTATTTATCATCAACCCATCGTAATTGTAAATTATAATTATTATAAACGTTTACACGAAATAATAAATTCTGATAAAATGTCTGAGAAAAAAAACCATAATCCACAGTTTTGTGTGTCTTGCTTTGCGACGACGATTGCCATCGTACTGAAGGAGGCGTTTGTACATGCTCGACGATGTTTCACGATCCCGGGACAAAAGTCGAGATTACATAACATGTGGACTTCATCGTGAATCGTTCTAAAGGCTAAAGGATTCCAGCAATATCGCTTATCAATAAGCTGTCTCATTGGATCGGAATGACTGTCTTCTTTCATTCTTCGGGATCCATCGATTTGTTCGACACTTCGAAGCGATTTGTTCCGTGCTTTTTGAAAGAGTATTGAAATCTGCGAAACGCCAAATAATCTGAGTAAACGCTTGAAACACGTAACATTTTTTGATAAATATATGAGATGATTACTCATCGAATATACAAACGCTGAACGTCACAAGCGCGTTATAGTTGTATGTAATAACTAATAAGTTAATGCTTATTACATACATTTCCTAGAAGCGGTTTCATTTTAATCTTTTATCACGAAGTCCTACTTGCAAGTTCATTTCGATTCCACAAGACGATGTTACGTCTTATATAATTTTTATCTTGCTGCTCTTTTTATATTTATTTATCAATCATGACTCAACGACCGACAAATGGTTCATTGCTTTTGCGGCAGCTCGGGCGATGGCAGAAATTGCAGTTGCTGCAATTCTGCCACAAAAAATATCAAAGAGGGAGATATAGAGAGAGAAAATGAGAAGAAGAAAATAGAGTCAGGCGAGAATATTCGCGTAAGGGTGATGATTGGCATGATTGAAGTTTAGCAATATCGAGAGCATGCAGGAGAGACTTTTTCATGTACTTAAAACGGGATATTTATTATGATTGCTGTTGTGGGTATCATTGTGCTCGATGTATATTCCCCGTCCCTTTACACCCCCTTCGCCTTACCCTACCCTGCCCTTCCCCCTGCCTGCTCCCCCATTTTTCTTGTCGATGGTATATCTACACATGTACTTGTATACACGACTTACGCATTATGTAATATGTATACATATATATATACATATGCATACACCAGAGAGGAGACACGATAAGAAAAAAAAGATACGACGCGAGATACATATATGTATATGTACGCGTGCCTTTTCCGACAAGAAAGGCCTACGATTAATCATGCTAAATTTTTTGCACAATTTATACGTGTAGCCGATACGAGATTTACGGTTTTTGCTAATGAGAGTAGCGAATTACCACTTAATGCGCGAGTGACAGGACGCGAAGTGGTGAGGAGGAATAAACTCGCGGGGGGGAAGATAAATAATAAAGGAGACAAAGGGAAAACGAGAAGAAAAATTCCGAAATCGAGCGTCGTCGTTCCCTACTCGACTTGTTCTTTGTGGAATTCGCGGCCGCTCGATGTCGATGCAGCCACTTGTCGCGAGACTAGATAGAGACATGTAGATCCAGGTGAATCTCAACCCGTGGGGGTCGCGCGACACCCTCGGACAATTTGGAGATCGATACGGACGACTGAGGATTTGTAATCCGAAGGAGAGATCTCGGATCGTCTCTCCGAGAGAGAGGGGGAGAGAAAGAGAGAGAAACAGAGACCTCTCTCGTCCAGGACGGGGTTGAGAGTCTCCGCGTTAGGTGTAGAATACCATTTTCGTGCGGTAGACGAGCTCCCGCAGTAGACATTCCCAGGAACACCGAGGCGGCAAAAGCCGAAGGGGTTGCTACTTCAGTCTCCGAACATACGATTTCATCCTCGCATCAACCAAGTCTGAATTGATGACTTTTTCTATTACAGAAACATTCGTGATTTAGACGAGGAGGAAAAAAATCAATTTTTATTCGCATATTATAGACACTTACTGTTTCTTTAATAACTTTTATTCGATATCTTTTAATATACATATTCACAGTTGTACAAGTTTATTCACGGATATATATCAATTTCATTTTATTTTTTCGTATCGCATTGCCATGGCGCTTTGGGGCATTGCGTCAGGCGTTTGATGCAATATTGCGTCAACTCGCCTTTGGTTTTCGTCGACCAAACGCACCGAGAGGGAAATCCCTCTCGGCATGCAACAGTGATCCAAATTGAGTCTTTCGACTCGTTTAAGTTTAAATAATCTGTCGACGAAATAGTCTTTTTTTCTTTTCTCCGCGACGTCAACTTGTATTACGCGGCCTTCGATTTTGTCGCCGCGCGAACCTCGCTAGAACGAAGGTTTTCCTCGGTTTTGCTCTTCTACGAATGTAAGCCTGTTTTTAGCTGTCGCTCCCGAAAAACCCTCGCCCCTTCACCCGCTCCCCCGCCCCCTCCCACCCCCATTCGATATAGATCAATGCCGTTTCAATCGAAATATAATACACGTTAAATGGATTAACAAAGAAACAAGACGACGCTGATACTTGGCGGGGTGGTGTTTGTAAATAAAAGCTGTCAAAGCGACGAAACGGTGCAGTCATTTCACCCACATCAATCGCTGCGTCGGGAACGCGGATTCGGGTATTGCAACGAAATCTTCGCTTACTCTTGCGCAGTGCAAAAGCCACGAAATTAATCGAACGTAAAAGCGTAACAAGTGTTTCGACCGATATTCGATGTTAATGTTGGTCGTGTTTTTCTAGGAATATATTCCCCTTCCTGAGAAGAATATACTGTCACGACTCAAAAAATTTCGATTTTGAGTTAAACCTATATAAGAACTATGTATAAAATGCTGCAGTAATAGTCTCACAAGTCTATATGCGAAATCCGCTGTACGAGGCAGAAGTATTGTTAAGTTCTTTTAAACCAATTATGTTGCGGTTTCCTGGATGAATAGTGTCATAAATGGATTGACAGGTGAATCACACCAGACCTCTTCAAGAGACAGAATATAAGTTTCATTATAACAAAATAAGATAATTAAAATTTTGTTAGCTATTTTACAATTCAAGAAAATTGAATTAAATTTTTTTTGTCTCCTGAAAATTGTAAAATTTTTAGTTATGACATATATTCTTCTCGGGGTCCGATATATTAGATATTTTATAAGAATGCTTTTATTGAGCTTAGAGCCATCTTCACGGCAATCTTTAGAGCGGATTTCCCATTAAAAGCGAAACTTAGCTTTATTACGGAAATGTCTCTGATATCGCTCGTCTTTGTTCCAATCCAGAAAACTTGACGTTTCGAAGATCATCGGCTAAGATTCAACCGAGGGTGATCATCCGATCTTGGAAACGTCGAGGCTGGACCTGGCGATCGAATCGTTTTCTCGCGATGACTCATTATTCCTTGTAATGGAAATCTATGTAACGGGAAGCCGCGATTGCGACATGCAACGCGGAGTTTCGCGGGCGACCCCGTGGATTTTGGTTTTCGCTGCGTTTACAAGTTCATCAGGTACAAATATCGCGGATCTTTGTACCCGTCAGACTTTATACTCAGAGTCACGCGAAAGAACTGTTTCATGTCGACGAGCGTCGCGGATTGCGTCATTGTCAGTCGGCCGTCGCGTCTCGTCCTGGAAGGTGCGCTCGCTATTTAAGCTGGTCCCTGTGCGCACTGCGCCGATTGTCACGTAGAAGCCATCTCCTCGTCGAGGTGGAACATCAACGACGATCGAGCCACGACGATAAGAATAGCGGGATCGACGAAGCGGTCATAAAGTTGCTAGAGACAGTTTTGTTATTCTTAATAATGATATGCGCGCAACGATAAGCGAAAATATGATCATTTTCGAGTTTTGCATTTGGATGGACGCATTTTAATTGCACACTTGAGTGGACATTTTTGTATTGTCACCAAAGTGGACATTTTTCAATTGTTACCAGACTTTTAAGTGTTACCTGCGCCCCCGTTTAGAAAATGGACAGTTATCAGGATCATCATCAGGTAGGTTTATTTTAATTCTTTTTCTTAATAAACAGAAGATTGAGAAACAAACATGCGTATAGTAGAGATTGATCAGTTTTATCGCGCGATGTGTCACAGCTGCCCCGCTTATCTTCTCTTCTATCTTAATCCGTAATATTCAGTTAAAGTCAACATCGATCTGCAGCATTAACTTTTATTTTTAGCGTTTTTTCTTGGCTGCACTACCGCCCTGCACTGCCCTGCACTACCCAATAGCGTTGCACTAATGTTGCACTAGTGTTGCACTAGTGGGCGATAGTGCAGCCAAGAGAAAACGCTATTTGATATCAATGTCGAGTGCAGTGAGCATCTGTTTTGAACGCATACAAAATTTATCTCAGCCTAGCGATTAAATATGGCTTAATTAATAATAAATATCGATTCTTTTCGTATTAATGATTATCACGTTCATATTACGTTTCTATAAAATTAAAAACGTGCTTTGTTTATGGATTTTTTCACGCATTACTTATTTTACTGTGCTACAATTTTCGATCGGAAGCTTCTCAGCAGGTGAAATCTGAAATAAAATTTCTCTCGAGCCGGGAGGAACAGTTTTTCGCTATCCATTTTGAAATTCTTTCGGCGTACTTCAGCTCGTTCCATTTTTTCGAATTTTCCGCCTCGCGCGCGACTCGTTCGAAATCGCTCGGGCGCCGTGATTGGCCCGAGCGACGATGGAGGCGGTGGCGGTGGGGTGGGGGGTGGCGCGCGGCCAGCCCAAAGGTCACCTTCAGTCGGTCGGACGTGGCTGTGTGGTGGCAGATGTCCGTCAGAGAAGCGTGAGCAACGGTGGGACATCGTCGTCGTTGGGATCGTCAGTCGCGTCTCTCTGGTGAGTCGAATCGCTCGTCGTCGACGATCGCGATCATCGACGATGCCGATTTTCAAGCGCGCGGCGCGCACCGTCGTCGCGACGCCTGTCATCCACACGCGACTGTCAATTGATCGGTCAAAGTGGTCAAGTGGTTGCGAGTCTCGTCGACTCGCTTCGAAGTTTCGAACCCGATCCGCGTCGTATCCCGATACTGCCGAGCTGGCGAGTTGACATTTTACTCGCTGTTTGATCTCGTTTTAAGTGGGTGCCGAGGGTGCTTTTAGGTTAACCTCTCGCTAGGTAAGCAGGCATGATTACAACGCTGTGGGAGGGCGGCAGTATGGTCTAGTGGTAGAACGCTAAACTCGTAATCTGAGGAACCAGGTTCGAGTTCACTAGAGCCATGTAAACATGGAAAGTTTTTTCCAAAAGCTGCGCTGTCCGTGCAAGATAGGCTCTTGTGCGGAGCAAACTGGGCTCCGTCTTTCGGAAAGAGACGTTAAGCCGTTGGTCCAAAGGGTTAAGTGAGAGGAGAAGGGGGTAGTATTGGATGAGAATTGAATAAAGGGTTGGGAACGTCTCTACAAAAACGCCTTGCAACCCTGAGGGGAGTCAATAAACGTGTTTATCTTTATCTTTACTACGCTGCGGGAAAACAGCTGTAACGATTCACGTGACGCTTGTAAAAAGCATGGACTCCGATCTCGGTGAATGTCAAACAATTCGACGGACAATATAGTTGCATAAGAGGAATCGTGGAATTTGTCTTCGAACGATTGATTTTCTTCGCTTGATGCCTGGGCGAATGGCGATGTTGCTCTAATTAGAGCGTCATAGAAGAATTAATTGTCATCGCAGCATCCGTCGTAGGAGCATATATCTCGCGATGACATAATTAATTGCATCTCACGCGAGATGTTTATCTGCCGTTATCGCGTGTCGCCGGAACGAGCGCGAGATCGGAGCAACGTCCTCCGGAACCTCGAGATTCGTCTCGAGTTTCGCCGTCGCGGTTCGACGCGGATCTTATTTTTTTTCAACTACGGAAAATTACGAGCTCCGTTCTCGTCTCTCCGCGTCGCACTTGTAAATTAGAACATCACGCGACGCGCCGGACGGAAAAAGCTCTGGCGAACAGCGATAACTTCGCAGCCGCGAAGTTGTTGACGCTCCCCCCCCTCTCGCTTTGAAACGCAGCCAGATTTCGTTCGCGCACGT